>NC_070627.1:10510755-10795978 GCF_947347685.1 Pleuronectes platessa | reverse complement strand
ATGGAAGTCACATCCCTTGTGTAGACTGTATGAATGTACTTGAATGTATCTTTGGCATAGCACACCAGTGGTATATTTGGATTCCATATCTACTGAGTTGTTTGAGACATTTTATTAAACTTTCACTGGTCAATCAACTTGCCCTGCATAAACTTTTACTAGCCCTGGGCCATCAGATCATTGGTCAGACCCTGTAATATGTAAGCTTTACCCTTGATAAAAGTAATAGTTTTTTTTTGTAGTCTAGCTGATTCATGAAAGGACGGTCACTTCAGCAGGCAATAACAACAGATTTGGCTACTGACCAAAAACCATCAGCAGCTGCAGAAGGATGCTGCCCCATATTGATGCTTGATCCTAAAGTGAAAACTAACTCAGTGAAAATGAATTGTGAAAAAATTAATATTAAGTTGCTTCTCTTTCACTTTTTCAACTTTTTGCTACATGTTGTCTTCCCTTATAGGAGCCAAGTCTCCAAGTTCTTTACGTTTCAAAGGCTGTCTCCCTCGGTTTCCCACTTTTGGCTCTCAACATCTCATCTAGCCCTAAAACTGGCAGCCCTCTGTCTCTGCTCTCGCCCTTGTTACCAGCCCCATGCCCGTCTCTCATGCGTAGCCCTCCCTGTCCCCCCTTTCCATCCTCTCCCCCTCTCCCCAGCTGCAGCCCTAACGATAATTGAGAGGTGAGTAAGAGAGACAAAGGCCCAGTGGGTTTTGAATGCATGATCCCTGGCATGAATTGTGGTCCGGGGTTTGGTGGGCAATCAGGCGAGGGGAAGGCGGGGGCGGTGATGGATTCAACAGCCACGCCATTCATTGGTTGGATTTGTTGATCTGTTCACTGGCTCCGGTGACGGCCCCTCTTGTGTGAGGATTTGGGCATGCCCACTCGTTGGCAATGATTAAAGTTTGGAACAACTTCCACAACCATACTGAAGACCCAGCTGCTGGGACAGGGATGAGAGATCAACCTTTGTTATGTGTTCAGCCATTTAGCTGAACGAGCTCTGCTTAAAACTGAAGATAAGAGTTTGTAGCATTTGATTAAAAGTGGATTTTTCCTTCAGCAACAATATATTCACGTGTGCACAGTTTTGTAATTATTATGACCTGATTTTAATGAGATTAACGCAACAAAGAAATTACTTTGGACTGTTTGTAGAAAAAGGGAACTTAAAAAAACTAAAAGCTGGATGTTGAGCCATCGGCCTGGGTTTGTGTCAGAGCTGCCAATTCTCTCCCTCCATAACCCTCAGGAAGTTTGCAGCAGATTGTGAGAGTAAAAGAAGAAAGAAAAACAAAGAGAGAAAACAGAGAGGGGGTCTCTCTGCTAATGTCAGCTCTCGGCACAAACGAAGGAAACTACCGACCTCACTCTTTCTTATCGTAGAGGTCCGGACCATTCACATGCAGCCCCCCCCCCCCCCACACACCTCTCCTCAGCCTTTCCTCTCCCCCTCTCTGTATTCTGTGGAGACTATTTATTTGTGGAGGACGGTGCTGTGGGCTCCAGATGCTTGACCAAGCAGTCAGGTTGCCTGGTCACATGGATCTACGATTGTTAGCCTGAACTTGTTGTTTTGCATCCAAACAAACCTTAAAGAGCGGCTGCAGCTTCCCCCCCTCTTTTTCCTTTTGAGTCGGCTATGTGTTCTCACTCAGACCTTTTCACATGGGTGGGAAATGCCTCCACACAGAATCTGGTTGAAGAATAAAGACAAGATTTCATGTCGTTTTTTCCGCCCTCAATTGTTTCAGCGCAACTTATTTAAAGTACACTTTAATTGCTTTTTCCCAACTGAGGCTTCATTGTCTATGTATAGTGTGTATTACAGTGTGGAAGGGAGGAAAGGCGGTGTGTGTGTGTGTGTTGATTTGTGAAGAGATGTGGGGAAGCATGTGGGTGTTTGAAGCCTGAGAGAGAGGAAGAGATAGCAAGAGCCTAGTACAGTAAATCTCACTCCCTGTAACTGGGCCTCAAATTGTAGGAGGGGAGTGGAGCTGCAGGAAGGGTGTAATACACAGTCCAACACACACACACACACACACACACACACACACACACACACGCACACGCACACACACACACATGCATGCACACAGACCACATTTGACGCACAGAGGGAAATAATTGCTACCTGTTAAACTGCAAGCAAGTGTGCACAATATCAGGCCAAACCACTTCACTACATATTACAGTCATTATCATCAGAGCTGGGAGCCGGAGAAAAAAAGAAGCCAAAATCGGAGTTGTATTAAACTGTCACTATTTAAACCCCTCGTCTTCATCTCTGCGTTTTCAATGAAGAGGAGTTGTTTTTGGAGGTGGTGGGAAGCGACTCTCTCAAATGGAATGGGATGTTTGTGGCCAGTTCACCTTCTGTCAAAGTTTGCTGTGGAACAGACGTCAAATGAAAGAAAACGGTAAAATAAAACGATCGTAAATATGTTGATAACAGCGTTGGCAAGATTTGTTGAAGGTGAGACGCAGCTGGACTCAGCCCTCATCTCGGCCTTTTACTTTTTACGCTGAAGGATTTTCCAGGTTTTTCATCTGGACAGTAATGAGTCCAGCTGTCCTCAAGCTCCCTTGGGAGATAAAGTTTTTTTTTTGTCATTTTTGAACTTTCTGCCCCTTTGCCCCTCTGTGCAGAGGCAAGTCTGTAGTTCATCCATGTTAGATAATATATGTTCCTTCCAAGAAAAGAGAGTTTATGTGTGAGCATGTGCTCTTACAAAATAGTCTTATCAATCTTTCCTCCAGCTATCAAGAGAGTGTATGTTTTAGATCAGTATCAATAGCGTCTGCTGGTCCTGCCCATATACAATTGTCCTTTTGTTCATCTTGTCTGTTGTCGCCCAATCTCTTTCTCTCTTAACAGCCTTTTACCACCTTTTCACTTTGTAAACTTCCACCGGTCTCTTCTCCTTTTTCTCTCATCCCTCTCTCAGGTTTGAACATTTGATAGCCAGTGTAGTTTTGGATCCAGTATCTGGTTAGAAAAATACAAAAATTACTCTAAACTTCAGAATTCCTTTTCAAATGTCCCTTTTTTTTGTTAAGAACAATATTTTTTAATAATTGGAAGTGGAATAAATAATCTAGAATCAATCTCCTGCTGTCATACCATAACCCCTGAAAGACATTAGATGTTAAATTAATCTGATTTGTGATAATTAATGTGGTTCTTTATCTCTACCTCCATTTCCTAGGAAACCTAATGGAGACTATCGCAGCTCTCCGGTCTCTAAGGACCGCAGCCGGAGCCCCAGCGAGCGAGTGGTGGTGCCCGGTGGACTTGCAGTCCACAGCAACCATCTGTACAGCCACGCACACCACCACCATCTCCACCTGGCCAGCTTAGCCGGCATGGACCAGCCACTGGCGTTAACCAAAAACAGCATGATGGAGCCTGGGAGAAGCAGCACAGCAGCCATGACCACAGTGCCGCAGGCCGTCAGCGCCGTGGAACGCCAGCAGGTAACATGCACTTCTTTTTACATCCTGACTACATCATTAGATGAACCTCTCTGAACCGCTCTGGTACGACCTCTTTATGATGTGACTGTGCTTTCGTCAGAGTTAATTGAATGGTCGACAGGAGGAAGTTAACAATTGGTTTAAAACCCTGTTGGCAACTGAATCATTCCCTAAAACCTCAGCTCTTCTCCTGGTCTGTTTCCTTTACTGTAATATCTCCTCCAAGCCTTGTTTCATTGTTGGCATCTATAAGAGTTAAGTCAGTAACGATGTAACTTTAACGTTGAATTTTGTCTCTCATGTTTCAGAATCGTCCTTCAGTGATCACATGCGCTCCGGCCAACAACCGCAACTGCAACCTGTCTCACTGTCCAGTGTCTCACAACGGCTGCTCAAGCCTGACTAACAACTACAGGAGAGCCAACAGTGAGTGCACTCATGCACATGCATTTGTACAAACACTCACACGTGACATGCTTGTTGTGTTTCTTCTGTTATTTTAGACATTTTTGACTTGGGTTAAAGGAACAGTTGAACACAATAAAGAATCACTATTGACTATAACCAATAAACCTTTATTGGATGGATTTTTGGGGATTGTTTAAACTTCTCCCTGGGGGCACATGCAAGCACATCAGCTCTCTCCATTCAGTCTGACTTATATAACTAGTGATGCTCTTACAGCCCATCAGTTTGCAGAACACTTTGTTACCAGTCCTGCCTGTTATCTGTGTAGTTTAAGTCAGTTCAGGCCTCTGCTCTTTGTCAGTCATGTTTTCTGTGGGTTGATAACTTCGCTGTGGCTGTTTTTTTTTATGATCGCAGTGAAATCCCTATGATCTCATTGAGGTTAACAGTGAAATGTAAAACAGTGATTTAATGCTGAAAAACTGCGAAGAAAAAGTGAAGTAGATGTTGGAGTTCGTTTTTTCCAGTGAAATAAAACGCACATTACTAGTGTTTCAGCTGATGTTGGGTAATAAATAACCCACTGCCTGTTATACAAGTGAGTTTTATTTCACCAAGGGGACTAAAACATCTCTGTTTCCTCTCCCCCCCTACCCCCACCCCCCTCGCTCTTCTAGCCAACACAGCCTGCGACCCAGTGATTGAAGAGCATTTCCGCCGCAGCCTTGGGAAGAACTACAAAGAGCCCGAGCCGGCCACCAACTCCGTGTCCATCACCGGCTCGGTGGACGACCACTTCGCCAAGGCGCTGGGCGAGACCTGGTTGCAGATCAAAAACAAGGGGAGTCCCTCGTCGTCCGGCAGCAGCCCAAACTCCTCCCCCGACAGTCACATGATCAACCACAACCACTCCCCATCTGTGGTCTCCTGAAGGGGCCCCGAGAGATTTTAGAGGGATTTGCCCCCCCCCTGCTTACCCAGTCCCCCACAGCCCACTCCCATTCACCCCGACTCCAACATCCATGTCCCTGTCACGAGGCAGCGGCCGCCTGCGGGTCGAGCCTGCTCTCTCCCTCTCTGCACTCGTAGAGGATCAAATCAGCAATACATAACAACTGTCCTCTGGTTTGCTAATGTCAGACAATAATCAGTCATGAGGGAAGAGGGCTCAACTCTTGGACTGACAGGAGCATCATCGGGCAAGTGTCTGTAGTTATATGTACATATAGAGAGAGAGGGGAAGCGGTGTTTTAATTATTCAATTTCTTTTCTTCTTTGTTGTTGTTGTTGTTTTTATTTTTAACAGTAGATGTTGTGTACTGCTTCTGCGTAATGAGATGCCTGGTGTTTGATAGAAGAGAAGAGAAAGAACCACTTTGGAGACAATAATCACAAACCACCTGACTGTGCTACCAAAGAAACCTGTAGACGTTGACGTTTATCAATGCCCAGATCAAAAACCACAAAAAGCCATCGACGAGGCTCCTCGCTGGTCGTCTTCTAAGTCTCTCACCTTCTCTCTCCTCTGTTTGTGTGACTGTACGTGTAAACTCAATCGATCGACTCGGTCTGATTTGCACTACTGCCATAGGAGGTGGGGTCTGACATGTCATCATCACAATCTGGCCCTGTAAACACTGGGACTGAAAACTGAACTCAAACTGACTGAATTCAACATTTCTGGGACCCGGACATAATTTCATCCGATATTATAACCACGCTGCATTATTTATTCACTGCATTTCTGAAGAACAGAAAACACATATCAGCACGGTCGGGGCGTGATAATCGATTTGGATACCGTGTTCCCCGATCGTCAAAAAGACATTTGACGTGGGTTCATTTAACTGTGAACTAAAACACACAGAGAAGGTGGGTGACAAGCAGGATCCCATCCCAAACCATTTCACTTACTGATTGCTGAGAAATATGTTTAAAAATATCCCTTCAAATTCACTTCAACCAACTGGAGTGTAAAGGATGAGGATGAAGAGTCTAACTTCTCTCACTGGTCTTTACCTGGTCATACATGTGCCAGATTGTTGTGCGGTGATTTGTGTTACGAGCACAGTCAGGTTCTTTTGATCAAATCAGTGAGCGGGGGTGTCGATGGACGTGGTTGCAGAGTGCAGCGGCTCTCAGAGACAATGAGCCTCACGGGCTGAACTGAACTGCTGACAGCGACGAGGGGATAGATGACACTGCATGTCACTTTGTGGTTGAAAGAAAAGAAGATCAGAAAAAAAAAGAAGAAAGAACTGTCTGGCTTCTTGACCGGGGGAGAGAAGATTATTCAGATCTCTTCAAACACGCCCTTTGTTTTTTGTGTCTCTTTGAACGCGGGTGTTGTAATTATAGTTGGCTCGCACCCTGCTGCCCCCCCCCCCTCCCCCCCTCCCTACACACTGTGGTTTGGTAGATTTCTATAAGGTTCGAAGGGTAAACTAATGCTTTTACAGATGCATGTATTTTTTTCCTTTTGTTATTTTTAATAGCTGGTATCTATTAGTGTTTTTAAGCATTTCAATCTTAACTACTATTAGCCTTTTCATTTGGACGGTAGTTGTTACTTCTTTCGTTGTTAGTAACAGACATAGACACTATACACTCACTGCTGGGTCAGTCGTACTCCATATTATTATTGTTATTGTTATTATTACAGTTTTGTACTTTTGGTTTTCCATTAATATCAGTATGGTAACAAGCATCTGTAGTGGGACAAGCCTCCGGACAGGCTCTGTGTAACCATTGAGACCTGAGTTTCTCTGAGTCGGCTTCGGGAGACGCTGCCTGTTAACACTTTTCTTAAGATGTTGATCCATTGGTGGTACAGGATGCTACAGCTGTCAGCGTGACTGAGCTGAGACACCAGCTGGGCACCAATCGGTCTGCAGGGCCTTGTTTTCCACGAAGCCTGAGATACAATAACACAACGCGATTGTTGCGAGACTATTTGGGTGATGTGTTAAAACCGACCCCCCTTCGCACCAGCCTCTACGTGCGCTCCAGGAAGTACCAAGTCCAGGACAAGCTAGCAGGTTAGAACGCTTCTGGAAAACAAGGTGCTGTTGATGGTTAGTTAGTGATGACGGCTCTCAGACGTTTTTCTGACCCATAGAAAAATGTCTTACACTCATTTGAATTTTACCGCCCAAGAGAAAAACAACAACATTGGAAACAACGTTGAGATGTAAACGAACAAAACAACTCTTGTTCAGTGTGGATTCATGATGGGCTGTCATAACTCTCTCAAACCTCAACAGATGACTCGTTGTGTCCTGACTTGCTGTCCAGACTTTTCTAGTTTTGCTTTATATTTCACTGCTTTCTGTTCTGAACAACATTGTGTTGTTGCTGCAGTTCCAGCTGCAGCCTGAAGAGATGAATTCTCCTCTGTAAGAAGAGCCTGCGCCTCAGACGCATACATTCCTCCTATAGGGAACTTTGTACAGGCCTCATTTACACTCAGTATCTCCACATCAACCGACCGAGCTGATAACCAGCCACTTGTCCCAGAGTTCCCAGCTGACGTTGTGGACACCGTGTTATTCTGACATAACGTATGAGGGAGGAACACACAATGCCATAAAAGATTTGAGGGCCTTTAGAGCGAAGAACGTATAGAACTGAGGTGGGAAAACGTTTAGTGTCATTTCACGTCTCTAACAGGACGTTTACAGATTCGGCTTTTATCAAATATGACGAGTTCATCCGTTAGAGTTCTCCTCACAGAACGTCAGTGATCTCACATATTCTCACATTCCATCCTCTCATATCAGAACAGACAGAGCCAGAACTGATGGTACCCAACAGCCAGTGAGTCGGCTTCATCACAAACAGGTGGTCTACGATCTCAGTGTGTTTTCTGTAACGGGTTTAGAGTGGGTGGTGAGTTTAACCTGTTGGGAGGGGGGGGTCAGAGCTTCAGGAGCTGAGCTTCTGTAAGAACAGTCTGAGCCGTGAGACGTTCACTGCCACTGGGTCTGTCCCAGCGTCCCCTCCTCTCAGACTCAGTCGACCCTGACTCCGTTTGGATGAACTTCACGTTTTGCTAGAAACCATGAGGGAACGAGGCTTTGTGTCCAGAAGATTTTGTGTGTCTGTTATTATTATTATTATTTGTTCTCATTATTGTTTCACTACCACCCTGTAGGTAGGAGGCGCTCTCTTCGCTTCGGCACACTCTCCCTACAGACTGTAGGAAAATCACTTAATAAAAAATTACTTTTTTATAATAGGTAACTATAAGACCATCATTACGCTGTGCGTAACGAATGTACAGAGAAAAAAATCGTAGGTATTTTTTGAGGAACAATTAATTTGTTAATGATATGTAGCTATTTAATTGTTTTTTTCCCCTGTCCTCATATTGTAATCATTGCATTTTCCTTTTCCATTTTCTTTTTTGTGAAAAAAGTTGATCTTTTTTGTTAACAGAGTGCAGGAGCACGGAAAATGTATGAAACCACAACGAGCCACTGGTGTCAAGTGACAATCGCTACTTCCATTGGCCCCCGATGGTCTGCCTTCATTTGCATTGTGTTTGTTCGCGTGACTTCTGCGACGTCACTCGTGAGCAAAAAGAAAAGAGTTTGTTCTTCTCAGCTCTTGATCAGTTCGCATGTTTTGCTTCGGTGGAACCGATCGATGTTGCTGCCAGCCCAGTACGTCTCGTTAGCCTTTTCCAAACCATTAACATTTGAGTGTAAAAATCAACAATAATCACAGGCTAGCAGGCGAGTTGCATTTCCACTACTACATGTCGGCACATTGTGGCCCCTTTAGAAAACCCTTTGATGACTGAGTCTGGTTTACAGATGGGAACCAAGCAACAGGGAAAAGTCATGTTTGAATTCTGACACTTGGCAGATTTCGATGAAAATCTCAAAACATATCTCAGCAGATTTTATGCTGAAGTTCTTCGGCTTCGCTGCTCGTCAGCGAGGCCGAGAGGAGCCGAGCAGTAAATGAGCTTTGAGGATGTCACGGTTCCCATCTGGAGGCCAGTCAGCATCTGTAAACACCAGCAAATAAATTGTGCAGATAAATCAAAGAGGAGTTGCTCTAAACTCCGACTGTACCACATTTTCCAGGTCTTTTTTTTTTTTTTTGAAGTGGAAGTAGCATGTACTTAGTGGTAGTAATACTCTGAACTGTAAAAAAAAAAGAAAAGACAATGTATTAAGAAAACAACAGTCAATTTGTGGCTCTGTGTCTCCTACTGAAAAGGTTTTGGCAGGCCACCTTTTTTGTACGTAAAGTAGCCTTGATGAACAATAAAGTGCTTTTAAACCACCGTGTGCGTGTGTGGCCTCCGTCTCATGTAGCTGTGCTGCTGTGTCTGTGCTCGAGTAATGGGATGATTGTGTTGAAAAATCAAATAGGTGAAAAGGTTCACTTGTTCAACAGAGTAGAAAGGCCTCATTGAAGGACAACGTTTTGAGATTTCATTAAATAATGTATCTAACAAGACAGAAGGCCCAATGTTTCAAGAACAAATAAAAACGTATTAAAATAAACAGCAAGCAGAACCCGCGGTCCCCAGTTTCACTCTCTGGATCCATAATCTTGATAAATGTCCTTTTCTTCTGAAACTATAACAACCCTTTAAATGTCGTGCAGATATAAAAACAATAACAGTCGACCAGCATCAAACATTTCCTCCTCTCCAAAGAGGCCATTTCCTCCAAGTCTTCTTCAGAACAGACAATTTCATACACTATAACTGAAGTTATACTAAAACAGTATTTATCAAAATGATCCACATTGATGACAATTAACTTTACGACTTTATTCTCGTCCAATTACATCTTTATTTTAACAATATTACGACTTTACCCACAATGTAACAACTTAATTCTTGTAAAATTCCCCCTTTCTTCTAACAGAGTTATGACTTGCAATATTACGACATTATTTAAACAATATTACAATTTCGGTGTAGTATGAAAATAAAACAATTCTGCAGCCATATGGTGTTAACATTTTAATAACAGATACATTTTATACCCGATTTTGGTGAAATATTTAAAGATGAGAACGGAGAAAACAGAATTATGGGAATAAAAGTCTGAATCCTTAGTTTAATCTCACGTGTGACAATAAATCTGGAGGTAAACATTCCACTAATCTTTGTTCTTAAGTCGCTGCTGTAGGCGTTTCTTAACACTGAAATTATCACACACGTTAGCAGATCACACACAGAGTAAAAAAACAACGAGTACATGCACCGACACATTCGTAACGAAGAGCTTCGGTTTCCCCGGGGGTTTTCTGGAGCAACAGTAAATATTTTCCGTACCAGGCGCCACTGTTGTGTTACAGTAACATCTGTGCATGTTTTCTCAAGAGTGATGCCGAACCAGGCTGGTTTTAGTATTAACCACTGTTTGTATCACAGACCAGTGAACAGACAGGGAGATGGATGGATGTGCTGAGTTGTCAACCGTGTTTTTGTGTTTTCATAATTCATCTGAAGCTCAAACTGAGTGAGCGAGCAGATGTAGTTTGTCAAAGTCCTGCCAAAAAAAGAAAGAAAATAGGCTCCTCAGCAAATCCAGTCCACGTGCCGGTGGAGAGACTCAACCTGCGACTGTTCACCGACAAATAAGTTCTATTAGTGTAGATGTGGAGTGTGGAGCTGATCCCAGACCGTGAGTGAAGGGGACTGATCATTAAAGGGAAGTATGCTGCTCACGTTCTAATAAACTGTCATGGCTGCAGCTCCTCCTCTCAGCCTCTGTCAGAAACACTCGGTTTTAGCTTCTGTCTCTTTAAGGGCTGTATCTGGGCTCTGATTGGCCCACTGGGATTTGTCAACCATTTCCCCCGGCATGTAAGAAATGCCTCTTGCTTAACCTGGCTCATTATGGAACATGTCAGACTAACCACTAATGTGCATCACGCGGGGCATCGAGAGGTCACGTGACATCACAACGCCCTGGAAGAATGGGCCGGACTGCGAGGTGGCTGTCAGCCGACAACAAAATAAACAAAGAGGGAAAACACAAACAAAAAAAACACAGAAAAAAGCATCATACATTTCCTTTAAGTAAGTGATTAGGTGACAGGAGTAAAAAAAAAAAAAGAAAACATAATTCTTTTGCCGTTTATCATTTTTAAATGGGGTTTGACCCGCCTCTGAATTTCTAACGATGTTCTCTGGTTTTGAATCCAAATAAAGACGAACTGGAATTTTAAAGCTTTTCAGCATCAATGTTGTAACATTCTCGGTTCTGATGATGTCGGGTTCAGTGTCACTCCACTTCTCCTTTGTGTTTGTTGAGATCTATTGAGGAGGAACAGACGGAAACATGGAGGGCAGAGTCCGGTCCTTTGGTTTGTTCCTCTCGTCCTTCAGATGCTCTCGTCGTCGCTCATGTCCCAAATCTGACGAGACACAGAAAAAGACTTTGAAATAAACACTTCATGTAATATTAATATTCTTATCTCCAGCTCCTGGTATCTGAACAGGCTTCAGTGGAGTTTAGTAAATGGACCCTGAATGTTCTCTGTGGAGGTTTTCTTGTGAACTTTAAGTCTAGATTCAGAGTTTCTCTCCCACCAAAGTGTTTCTGACCAACATGAGTCAATTTGTCTCCACGTAACACATCTGAAAGTTTAAAAGAAATGTTTTGAATTATTTCACTATCACACATTGGTCACAGCCGTGTTTGCCAGTTTGCACTTTTCTGTCAACTGGGAACAATTTGGTCGAGTCACGTTTACTATCTGTGTAGCGTTCTGATGTGTTGATACATGATGTGCAGTCATTTGGTTTCATCAACATCTGCTGGACATCATTTAATGGAAGATAAACACACTCTAAATAACCAGGATTGTACCAAGAAACCCAGTTTATTGTAATAGAATCAATACAGATTAAATAAGGTTTGGTCCAACAAGATGAACCCTGAGAAAATACAGGAAGCCTGGAGCTCATTTCTTGGCTCAGCACCGAATGTATAAGAGCTTTTAAAATAATTATTTACAATCACAGCTAAGAACTGTCTTACCAGGAAGTGACAGCAGCATGTGAGACATACACACACAATAACACACACACACACAAACAGACACACATCCCCCCCCCCCACACACACACACACACAGAGGGACCTCCTTTGCAGTACTGCGTCAGTAAACAACAGTGGCCTTCTCCTGGCAGCAGATTCTTCACATTCTCTCTCTGTAGGACGTAATTCACATACCTCTAACACTGCAATGTTTCTCACACTCACACACTCACTGGGAGTTTTGACACATACATGCTGGGTTCTTCAGACGAGCTGCTTCACCACTCAAAACAAACTGGAATTCCAGTGAAACGACTACGACCAAAGAAATTCAATTTACACTGTACAACACTGCCTGCAGCCATAGATGCACACAACACATACGCACACACACAGACCTACTGTGTGGATATAGTTAAGCTAAGACATTGAATAAAAAATGTGGTTTATGTCTTTTTAGGAGAAACTCAAAAAGTCACAAACTACTCAAACAGAGAACCAGTGAAGTTGAGCTGCAGTCGACAATTATTTTCCATTAACAATTCAAATGCAGATTGTTTTCTCAATGAATAGTTTGTCTACACAACGTATTTAAATGTCTTGATGTCAAATGTCTGGTTTAATCAGACAAACAAAGTTAACAACAATTAATAACATAATTAGAGAAAAGCAGCAGGTTGTCACAACCGGAAACAGACGACGTTTAGCAAATTTGTCAATTCGTATTTAATACATTTAATACAAGCTACAGTTTTACATGTTGATCACATCTGCTTTTCAAATAAACAAAATGGATCAATTGAAAATGTAATAAACAATTTGAAGGACAGCGACTGAAGGTAAAAGCTTGATGTTGGTGGAGAACTTGTGAACAGTGAAGAAGAGGACGTTGAAAAACTGTGAACATCAGAGTCTCTCTCTCGTCTTCACCTCCTCAATTTGTTTCAACTGGGGTGTTTTTGGTGCAGTTTTATTTGAGCTTTATTTTATTTTTTTTTAAGCCAAAAGTCATTTGTGCCTTTGCTCCGGCTTTAGGGGCAAAAAGCCGTCGAACCTGTTCTGCAGCACAAGAACCTGAGTCGACCCAAACTGAGTGTTATTGTGACGTCACATCCCGGGAGTCGTCCACTGGACTTCTTTTCAGGGGCAGTGTGGAGAATCAGCAACAAATTCATATCAAAGCCGGACGCTCTGCATTTCTGCTCCACTGCTGCTGGGGAGCGAGCATCAAAAGGAGAGCGAAGCAAAGAGCTCTTTGAAACGAAGCGACACTGGAGCCGCTCTCTGGACGACTGCCACGCCGCACTGATGGCGTGTGTGTGTGTTTTGACAAATCTTTTGTGCAAAATG
The DNA here is from genome assembly GCF_947347685.1 of Pleuronectes platessa. NCBI lineage: Eukaryota > Metazoa > Chordata > Actinopteri > Pleuronectiformes > Pleuronectidae > Pleuronectes > Pleuronectes platessa. Next base: position 10,782,725 of record NC_070627.1, on the reverse strand, counting down.
AAAAAAAAAAAAAGAGAGAGGAGGCAGAGAAGGGAGGGAAGGGGGGTAGTGGGGGACCTTATGTAACGTGAATAGCTTCAGCAAAGTGGAGTCAGCTACGTTTACTACACTCTTCCCGAGCAGGGCTGAATACTCGGGATGTTTCTCGAGCGTTTAACTTGTGTTGCTGCAACGCGTCAGCGGATTTCTGCAAAGCTGAGATCAAAATAAATCGCTGCTCCGCTCGCTCCGATCAGGGAGATTAACTGAAACCACCGACTGCTTCTACTCCAAGACAACAACAAACGTGCACCTGAATGTAAACCAATGAGAAGTTGGTGCTATTATATGTTGAATACGATTATTTACAGTACTTCCTCCCTTCGTACAAAATCGAAGTAAAAAACAAATCCTGCGTATGGGTGCCTGCACAGTGGTGAACGGATATTAAAGCTGCGAGGTCCCACCGATAAACATGCTCGACCAATCATGAGTACACCTTTCAAGTGTCAATCAAGACGTTCCATTAGCATTAATAACTATTTAAAACCAAACTTACGTAAAATACTAGTGTGATGTCAAAAACGAAATATTAATTTGATGTGAACTCTGACTTTTTTATCTGTGCTCCACGTCCCATCTGCTAACATGGAGAAGGTCAAGTTTATGACCTGTACTGCAGCCAGTATTTCTTCTTCTATTGGAATAAAGGTCATGTGGTGTATCTCTATTTACAGTCTTTTGCCGAATATAGTATGAAAAGAAGTTAGTGTAGGCCTTTAAAAACATAATGGCCACATTTGAGGGGTTCAAAAGAAATCAGACAAAAAACATGAAGTCAAATAAAAAAAAATCCTTTGTCTTAAATCGTGGACCTACAGACGTCAGTCCACACTTTGTATCTTCCCTGGTGATTCTCTCCCAGAACTACACCCCAGCCCCCTTCAGCTCCCGCTCGCTGTGGGGTGTCTCCCTTCAGTCGGACGCTGGTGAAACGCTGCTCAGCTGGACTGAGATCAGGAGAAAGACTCAGCCACTCGAGGATAATCCACCTCGTCCCCTTGAAAAGCTCTTTAGTGGCCTCGCTCGTATGTTTAGGTTCATTGTTAAAAGAACCAAATCTGCTCTCGATCGCTGAGAGGAAAACACGTAAGTCTACCTCCTATCACGACGATGGCTAGTTCTATGTGTGCATCCGTATATTAATGTTTCCATCTGCGTTTGTTTGCGAAGGCTGAGACATGATATCAGGAAGAACCAATTACATTTTGGAGCAGATCCAGATAAAGATACACACTTTATTTTCCCCAATTTCTTTAACATGACCAGATGGTTCTGAGCTATATGCTCTCCGGACACCCTTCTGGTTTTATGCTGATTGGAGCCTTTTCGATTTGACCTTTGATATCTCTCCTTCTCTTTTGAGCCCCGTCATTATCTTCTCCTCTATGTGGGTAAAAGAGCCAGGCCAAGTTATGTTGGAATCTCAAATAATTTCTTATTTATCATGTCAGAACCTCTACAATTTCAAAAACTAACTTCTACATCGCAAAATAGCACCGTTTTCTGGAAAAGTTATTTTCCCAATTTGGGCTCAGACCAATTTTGAACCTAATTTTTCCCTATTTTAAAGATATCAGAACTACAAAGAGACCTAAAACAACAAATAAACTAATTTGTAGTTGCGGCACTACACTGGAGTATATCCCTTTCAAGTGGGTAACCCCCACACTACACACACACACACACCATGACAGCACCTCAAAGGGATTGGCAGAAACACAATCAGCGACACATCTTTAACTTTGAAGCATCCTTATCGCTCCAGGACCTTCAGCCGCTGCAGGTCGGGGGGGAAACAGAACTCTGGCTCTCTGGATGTTTCATAAAGTCCAACAGAATAAGCTGCATGTAATCATTGTGTGAATGTGCTTGTGTTTGTAATCAGTTGGGCAGCGGCTGACAGGACGAGGATGATCCAGGCTAGTTGTTGAAACAAGGCTGGGATGTGATCAGATAGAGGAGCTTTTAGCTGCTGAAGTCACAGCCAACCCTCTGCTGCTGCTGATACTGCCCCCCCCCCCCCCACACACACACACACAGAACACCTCAGCATGAGGGTCCGTAGCATTAACTGCTCTGCGGGGTCAAAGCACTGATATATATGTCATATATTACAACAATAAACGTTATGATAAATAACTATAAATAAAAAATACACATTACAAACAAATATGTTTTTACTTAATTTTTACTACTAGTAGTTATATAAGTAGTAATATATATGTTTGCTCTGTGTCTCTGTGAGTTCCCTGATGTTCCCAGATTCACACAAACAGCTCAGGGTTGTTGCTGATATTAAATCCTGAGTCTTCTTACAGGAATACGTATTAAGTGCGTGTGGCCCAACCTTTAAGGCCGTTGAGCTCGGCAGCGCTACACAACCACTGATGGGCTCAGCTATTAAACACACATCTGCTTTACATATTACAACTGACACCAAAGCACAAAGCGCAGAGTCAAGCTTTCATCATGGAGACTGGCTCCATCCGATATGTAATTAGTGGACCACACAGAGTGACGTGGTTTATGGCCGCTGGATACAACAGTGACTGTGTGGCGAACATGGAGGGAGAAAAGGGAGGGAGGAAGCATATGTTTCATTCTCTTGATATGAGTTGAAGCTGCAGAAACAGTGACTGTCTTCAATGTACAACATGTAACTTCGACCACTAGGGGCCTCTCAATCGAAACAATAACAAGAGACCTATTATGATTCTGTAAAGCAGCGTGGGATCATGGCCCGATGAAAGGCACCTGACATGACTGAAACGCAATTCATGTTCACGGATGAAGTCATGAATTTAAGTTGTTTTCATGTAACGCAGCAAATAGCCACGAAAAATCCCGATCCATTTAAAGTGACATATGAAATCAACAGAGGGAAAAACAGCTAACTGGCTAGCAGCACGTTTAAAGCTGATAAAGAGGACATGACGCAATTAAAAGGCGACAAAATGCAACATTAAAAAATGCAATTGTTCTGATAATGTAAGAACATATGTGGACTAAATATTAAACATAGTTCTGGTTGTTTATATACTCTTTCATAAAGAATAGTTACATGTTCCATCTTTCAGTGAGACCCAACATGAGTTGATTCTTGCTCTCAGATCTATAGAATAACCCTGATAGATCTGTGAGTCTGTAGAAATGTCAGCGTGGGACAATCAGCTTCAACTTCACACAGAGCCATGAAAATGTCTCAATTCCTCCAACAAACGATGTAACATCTGTTAGCCAGGGGGCTTTCATTAGATGATTGATGTAAATGAAGGGTGGATGTTTCCTCTTTCATCCCTCTCCTAAGAACCCCTCAGGCCAGAGTGTACATCAAGAAGCGGGAGGAAGACCCACACAGATACGACTACAATCAAAGAGAAGTGAAACTTGTTGACAAGTCAATACAAGAAGGATTTAAAATGATCTCTGATGAAATAAAGAAGGAACTCTTTTTTAAATATTTCCTCCTCTATCTGTTTTCCCTCCGCAGCTTTGTTCTGTTCTTTTTCAGTTGCTTCTCCTTTTCATTCTCCACAGACTCACCACTCGTAAAACCTAGAAAAAACACACAGCACTGGAAATTACCTGAACAACAACAACAACAACAGCGTGTGTGTGCGTTTCCGCTGACCTCATGTTAAAAACACTTCTGCAACCCTGAATGACACGTCCCCTCGTCCACTCACACAACACACGCACACCGACAATACACAGAAATCTCACACTACACAACTACACAAGCACACACACACTCACACAACCAAATGAGCTGTGGCTTCAGGCCAGTGGGATGTAAATAAATAATGTGGTTTGGGTGTAGCCTTTCGGAGGATTCGGTTTCCGGTATGGACGAGTATTCAGCTGTGAAACGGCAGCACTTTGAAGTACAAAGGTGTGATAAGGTCTAGAATGACCCGAGGGAACAAACGTTATCTGGTTTAACTGGAACCTGAGCCTTTAATCTGGGAAGAAGAAGAAGAAGAAAAAGAAAAGCTCTCAAATTCTGTAATAGTCTGTGAAACTTATGTAGATAAAACAGTGGAAGCTTGAGTTTTATCCACTGAACCGGAGCTCTGAGGAGTTCAGTTATATTTTTTGAGCATCTTTCACTTTACCCTCTACGCCGATCACTCTGTTCCCTTAATGCCTATGATGATCCATTGACGTGTGATCTACCACAAGGTTTTCCTGCATTAGGTGCCAAAAAATATCCATGCACTGTTCTTAAAGGCAACACTGACATTTTCTCCTATGGGTTTTGTATGGTTACGATGAATTATGACCAAGCAGTAGAACAGAAAGGCCTGTTCGACTGGGATTTTTTTCATTTTAATATCAGCTACACACCTGTAACCTTCCGTGACCACATCTTACACAGTTGTGAAACACAGCAGTGACAAAATGGTGTAAACACCTGCCACAGTTCCCAGAAGCACCTCTGCGGTACTTCCCGCTGCGGGAGACATCTTCACGACCACATTTTGCCTTGATGACTCTTACACATACACACAAGGTGAGAACCGAACCAGCAACACAGCAGGTAATAATGTAGTGATGACTACTACTCAGCCAATGCTGATATTTATAACAGACTGGATCCTAAAACAAGAGCAAGGTCAGGCTTGTTTGGTGGGTTTCATAACAGCATGGTAAGTCTTTCAGCTGTCACTTCAGATCTATTCTTTCACAACTGATAATAAAACACTGTTGGAAATGAATCTGGTTAGATAATTATTCACACTTAATCTTGGTCTGGGTAGACGATGTGTCATGTTCCAGTATAAACGATTAAATGGCATTGAGGGGGGTAATCCCTATATAGTCTCCTCTTCCAGTAACACACTTAAACGATCACAACAAATGCACACAGACGCTGACCACGATGCATCAGAAACTATGTCAACAAAGAAAATGACCTCATGCAGCCGAACGCAACCCCAGCTGCTGCAGCACGAGGAATTCCCAACCACATTCCTGAATTCCCCTCAGACATTCCTGCACAAAGTGGCGGGAATCTGCAGTTTGCCGATTTCACCGGCAGAGACGGTTTAACGGAGGGTGAAGAGGTGAAAGGTCAAAGCTGTTAGAGAGAATCTACGAGTGCCTCACAGCGAAGGGGAAGATACATCCAGACGGAAAAATAAGCAGCTAGAATAGTTTGTGAATCATCTTGGCACATATTCTGCAAATCCTTCAAATTGACTTTTTACTCCCATCTTTATTCCAAACTGTGGACTTTCATTTTGAGAGCATTATTTCTTCATTTCATGTTTAGAGTTTTTCTCAAACAGCCCCTGCTCAAGCCCAGATTTGCTCTGCTCCTTCTCTATGTTGTTAGTCAGCACTCAGGGGATCTGTTGCAGGACAAATGTCCTGTGTTCTAGTTGAAGTCCTCAGGCTGTTCCTGAATCTTCTGCTCTCTGATATCTGCTCTCGCTCTTGTTTTTTTATGAAATGATCCCGTCAAAATTCCTCAACTAATAAAAAGCTGCATTAGCTTTACTTCTTTCAGTGTCCCTTACAGGTGCTTAATATCTGACCAGGCTCAGTGAATCCAGTGCTTGTATTATACATGTATAATTTACATTCTTCAAATGGAATTGTTAAGGTCATTCTTACTGAGCAAATCCAGCAGGGCCAAGTAGGAGAAGAGGCTTTGAGCGAAAACATTACAAACCCGGAACATGAAATGAAGAGATAATGCTCCCAAACTGAAAAGCCAGGCTCTTCAATATAACTTAAATATAACTCAATACACAAAAATATGTTCTTCTTCTGAAAGATATTCTGCCATTTATGGGATCGTGTGTGACTGGTAACCATGGAGATACTAACGATTCCCTTCATTTTGAATCAAACCGGTGACAGTTGGGCTTGGTGGAGGTATGCGCTCTTCTCAATGCTGAAAAACTGTATGACTGCTGATTTCTTGTAAATAAGCACATGCCTTCATTCCCAAACAAATCAGTATCAACAGAAAAAATGTAATATCAAATAAAAGTAAACAAAACATTGGCCTTTACCAGATTGCAAACCTTTGCTATGTGTTGAACCTAACGTTGAAATAATGGCTACTTTACATTGTTCAATCCAAACACACACATTTCTCACTGGCAGTTCAGAGAAAAGACCAAAGCTAGTGTGACGCCCCTTTAAATGCTCACAGGGGCAGATAGCAGCAGACACCCCGGGGCCACGGCCTATCGCTAATTACACTTCTCCTCCTTTTATTTAGGAAGGAAACCCTGTAGCTCACCAATTTTACTGACAACTGGTGCTTTCAGATCCAAAACAAATGTGTTTAAAAATACTTGTAAGTTATATAGCGAGAATGAAATAAACCACAACGTCTTCTGATCTGCAGCACACACTGAAAAATGGGTGCCAATCTGTGAAGAACACGGCCACTGCGACTCTTTTTAGGTGACTGTGTGTCGGGGCCCATGTGAGGAGGTCCGCCGTGTTCTTTTAAACTCCACCATGACGCAGGATGCACTCATTATCACTTCAGGCGATCCAGAGTCGTCCAGGGAAAACATACAAGTGAAGGACTTTAAAGCTCCTCATGCCTTCTGTTTAATAAAGTAATGTCTTCCAGCAGAATATACGACTCCACACAATAAACAGAGCTTGGGCTAATATTGCTTGGCAGTGAAAAGGCTCATTTGAAAAAGCAGTTCCAGATGCAACAGTTGATTAAAGAAGGTGTAGCTGTGTGATCCAGATTCAAAACTGTACGGGTCCCGTGTCGATACGGAGGGGAACTGACTTTAATCCTAGCTTTTACACCTTGATCGAGTCTAGACTGCTTTCTCAAACATCTCAGATAATCTCCTGGCATTCTGCAGAGGGGCTGTATGTAAGAACCCACATGTCAGAGTAAGATTTTTTCTGGAGTTTTTTCTATCAGACACTGGTAAAAACTCTGGATAATGTCCAAATGAGCCCATGTGAGCAGGAGACTCTCTAGAAGATTCATCGCGAGTAAGTGGGCTTGTTTTCAGCTGCACCCCCCCTCATCTGAAGTTGAGCTTTCTGTGTTGCTGTTACAACTCCTGCTACATTATTTATATTTAAAATAGAGCTGTGAAAAATAACGCGTTAACGCGTTATGATTAAATTACAGGATTAATTCGTTTTTTTTTTTTTAACGCATTTAACCTTTGTGTCGTGTTCGGGTCAAATCTGACCGATTTCCATTTCGATCAATCATAAATATTGTGTTTTACATTTTATTGTCTCAAGGGCTTATGATATCCTCCACACTAGGCATTTGAACATTTACAATTGCTGATCACTACTTTCATTGAATTTTGAGTTGTTTAGTCAACTTTGTAACACCTGTGGTGTTCCCGGTCAAAAATGACCGCCATAGGAAATGAATGGGTGACCCTAGATTGTGTTCATTCATCAGATAGTACACAACCACAAATCCACCACCACCACCACACGCACACACAAACACACCTACACGCACACACACACACACACACACACATACACAAACACACCTACACGCACACACACACACCTACACACACACACACACGCACGCACGCACATACACGCACGCACACACACACACCCCACCCCACGTGAACCCCTTTCAGACTGACCATGTGTCCTCTCTTTCCCGTGCTTATGTGCCTGTCCCCCTACGTGAACCACACCTTCCAGACTAAACGTGTAACACTTCAAAGTTACCAATTAGGTGTTTGTTATGGGAACCTGGCTCTTTCCCGGGCTAATGTGTCCATCCCCCCACGTGAACCACACTTTCGATACAAAACGTATGATATCTTCTCACAGATCCCCTATATATAGCTTGCTTGTGCATTGCTCTTAATTTACTCTGAACACAATGAGTCGGCGCCCGATCAGACGTTTTTCTGTCAGAGAGGCTCTTGACCTTTTTTATCAAACTGATGAAGACGGGATTGGAGTTGAACCAGAAATAGAGGAGGAAGTTTCAGAAATAGAAGACAACGATCCTGATTTTGATCCAGACCATCATGAGACCGAACAGTCAACATATGGCGAGGAAGAGGCCCCTGAGGAAGAGGCACCTGGGGAAGAGGACCCTGTGGAAGACACACCTGAGGTGACATTCCAGTCCAAGGATGGCAACTTGCTCTGGTATTCATCCCCCCAGGACAGAGGAGGCAGAACAAGAGGGGAAAATATCATTAGGATGTCACCAGGGCCAACACGGTATGCAACATCTCGTGTGGATGACATCAAGTCCAGCTTCCAACTCTTTTTACCAGAGTCCATTGTGGAAATTATACTGGCGATGACAAACCTGGAAGGGGGGCGTGTGTTTGCGGACACATGGAAGGCCTTGGACCAGGTAGACCTCCAAGCCTACATGGGTCTGTTGATTCTAGCAGGAGTACATCGGTCCAACAATGAGGCTACAAAAAGTCTGTGGGATGCAGAGTCAGGGAGGCCTATATTCCGGTCAACTATGTCCCTGCAACAGTTTCATGTCCTCTCAAGAATTATCAGATTTGATGACAGAGCTACACGACCTTTCCGCTGGCGAGACGACAAACTGGCTGCCATCAGGAACGTTTGGGACAGGTGGGTGGAGCGCCTACCACTGATGTACAATCCAGGCCCTGAGGTGACAGTGGACGAGCGCCTGGTCCCTTTCAGAGGTCGCTGTCCATTCAAACAGTACATCCCAAGCAAACCAGGCAAGTATGGGATCAAGATCTGGGCAGCATGTGATGCCAGGAGCAGCTACGCCTGGAATATGCAGGTTTACACAGGGAAACCTGTTACTGGAAGGCCAGAAAAAAACCAAGGCATGCGTGTTGTGTTGGACATGACAGCCGGTCTCAAGGGGCATAACATCACATGTGATAACTTTTTCACATCACATGGGCTTGGTCAGGAGCTGCTGAAAAGAAAGCTCACCATGGTGGGGACAGTGAGGAAGAACAAGCCTCAACTTCCCCCTGCACTGGTGTCGACCAGAGGGAGAGAGGCACTCTCATCCAAATTTGCTTTCACTGACACACACAGTCTTGTGTCATATTTGCCCAAGAAAAATAAAAATGTCATCCTGATGAGCACTCTACACAAAGACGCCGCTGTCAGCGAAGCAGAGCACAGGAAGCCCCAGATCATCCTGGACTACAACAGAAACAAAGGAGGCGTTGATTGCCTTGATAAGGTAATGTATATTTTCATCTGTCATGCATTTGATTTACTTGTATTCATGTAAAACATTGCATTTTGTGTAGGACAGGTTCAATATTGTTTCCAATCTATTCATTATTGTTTCTTTCATTGCAGCTTACTGGTACATACACCTGCAAGCGAATGACAGCTCGTTGGCCTGTGGCTGTGTTCCACAACATCCTCGATGTGTCTGCATGTAATGCATATGTGGTGTGGACAGCGATCGACCCAGCCTGGAATCAGGGGAAATGTTTCAAGAGGAGACTCTTCCTGGCAGAGCTTGGGAAAGCTTTAGTGACTCCTCTAATTCAACGGCGCCAGCACCTTCCCCGCACACCAGCCTCTTGCAGTCTGGTGAGGAGTCTGCAAGCCCCAGCCATGGCCCTGGCCACTCTCCCCCCAAAACAGGGGCAGAAACGGAAGAGATGCAAGCTATGTGCCCCTAGAGACAATAAGACAAGTCTTACATGTTTCAAATGTGATGCCTACGTTTGCAAGACACACTGTGACCTGATTGCAAAATGCCACTCCTGTGTCTGAACACACACACACACACACACACACACACACACACACACACACACACACACACACACACACACACACACACACACACACACACACACACACACACACACACACACACACACACACACACACACACACACACAATGTGTTCATGTTGATGAGCTGATGTTCTGTGAATTTGGTCTCTGTTTTGATTTTTCTACAATAAATGTTAATTTTGGAATACAACTTTCAATTTCTGTGTCTATTCACTGCAGTTATTCATGTAACCAGTGGTCTGAGACATTGTTTACAGGTTAAAAGGGAGTTAAATACAATTTGGTGACGATCAATGGTTTTTGTGTTAATGTAAGGGCAGTTAAAACAGGCCGGTCAAATTTGACCGGGAGCACCAAAGTAAGGGGGGAGAAACGAACACGACACAAAGGTTAACGCATGCGCAGAAGGACCTTCCAATTCCGCCGCCTCTGCACTAGTCGCCGCTCTAACGCCGGGTTCACACCGGACGCGGAAGCGACGCCGAAGCGAGGCGTAAGCACAGCGCCAATCCTCTGGCTCCCATCCACTCCCATGTTAAACCGCAGCGCTGAACACACCGGAGGCTGAAGCGTAGCGTTGTGCCGCGGCTGCCTAGCGCCGTGAAGCGATCGTTTCGGCGTCGAGTCTATTGACCAGCCAAGCGCCGGCGCGCCAGGGATTAGCGCTTACGCCACGCTTTGGCGTCGCTTCCGCGTCCGGTGTGAACCCGGCGTCACTCGCCGGACACATTGTGCAAAAGAAGCGGTCAGCTTTACTGTCAGAGAATTTGAACAAGTTAGTTTGCCTCACCAACTGGCTAAAGACCGAGTAGCTAAGAGGGCCTTTAGACGCATTAGATTGTATCATGGTGTGGTTAATGGTTGTGTGACAAAACATATAAAAATGTCAACCATCCTATGGCTAAGTAGCTCAAATAATTTCTGTTTAATTTAAAAAAAAAAAAAAGTTTTATTCAACCACACAATGGCTAAGGAACCCGAATTCTGTTTAGGATGAAGATTATATTAATGTTCCATATGGAAAAGCAATGATAACTGCTGAAGAACTGCTGAGTTGCAGCACAAAAGAAAAGTTAAATGTCATAAATCTTGTTTTCACAAAAATATTCCGAAAAAAATCGGTAATGTGATTAATCATGATTAATCCATAGAAACCTGTGATTAATTTGATTAAAAATTTTAATCATTTCACAGCCCTAATTTAAAAGTTTGGAGAAAGTCGGTACCACAGCTTTAGAAACACAAACTGAACAACCGTATAGTGTGTCCTGTTGCCTGAGGAGCAGGTCTCCGCTGTCTAACTTCCTCAAAGCCAAAACTTTAGGCACTGTAGCACCATATGGCTGCTCCTTATGTTAAGGAAAACTTTTCCCCCCACATCAAATGTCTACCTCAGAATAATGCATGTCTGGAAAAAAGATCACACAGATTTAAGTAGTGCCCCCCCCCCCCGCACGGTGTTTTAAACAAGCACTTTGTGTTCTTCCATTTCCTGCAGCGATCCTCTGTGTTCTCTCTGGTGTTCTCATTGTTCCAGGGCTGCAGCTCTCAGGGGGGAGCACATTGAGCAGGCAGAGTGTGTGTGTGCGAGTGCGAGTGTGAGTGCGTGTACTCGTTCTATTCATTGGGATTTGAGACAGGAAAAAGGGGAAGAGGACACGATTGGTGACAGGAAGAGGAGGGGCAGTCACTCACCTAGCCTGCCCTATCAGCAGCACATGTTCTGTCCTCTGGGTTCAATAAAAACTGACACACACCCAGATCTCACACCAATTACAATGAATTGACAATGACCAGGTAAAGAGTCTGGTTTTACGTTATGATGCCACATACTGTAACTGTGTGGTAACTTTCACATAATACACACCTGTTTATACTGTTTATATAACTCCCCATTAAATACTGTGTATTTATTGTAATGTTTAAAGGCTATAGACAATCAAAGGTATAGCATGAAGAAACAGGAAAAATACTAACATAGTGCTGAGCCAAGACTCTGTAAATTCTATTCAATATGAAACTTCAATGAAAAATCAGGAGCATTATTACATTGTTGAGTCCCTTAATACTCCCCCACTTCCCTTCCCTGTCTGCGGCTCTGAGGCCTAAGCTCATTGGTTCCTGCTGAGGATGTAAATCTTAAAAAATGGGTCACATACAGAGTATGAGAACATGTCAGCAAGTTAGTGTGGCTCACTCATGTGTTTTTAATAGTTTTAGTAAAACAATGGAGCTCTATGGTGAAGATGAATGAGTCATGTCAGGCCCTGGCTACATGGACAATAGATATTAGATTTGAAAGAATTCAAAATCAGTACAAATATCTACTTTTTTAAAGTCCAGACTCCTCGTCCTGGGTAAAACCTGACACTTACAGTACCCACAATGCAACTTCACCCGTATCAGTTCAGTAAGATAGTTGTGTTTATAGTGACTAACACAGATTCAAGCTGTTGGCAGCCAGCTGGGAAACTCGTTTCTTTCTAAATTCACACGTGTTTTTTGTATTATTTTTTCTCATGTTCACACTTACAGCCTCAGCAGCTTTCTTAAAGGTTCAGTGCATATAATTTAGTGACATCTAGTGGTGGAGTTGTATGTTGCAGCTGAATACCCCTCATCACCCTACCTTTCCAAACATTAGAGAAAACCTGTGGAAGCCTTCAGTCGTCATAAAAACTCAAAAGGTGTGTACTTAGTACAGTTTGGGCTACTGTAACAAACATGGCGGCCTCTAGAGGACCTGCTCCAGATGTCAATATTATGTATCTAAATATAAAGGCTCATTCTAGGGTCAAGAAAACAACTCGTTGTACAATTTAGATGAAACACTGGTGAAACCTCTTTTCTGAACAAATAAACATTAAGGAAGTGATATGCATGTTTCGTTTGTTAGTGTCTGAGAACCTACCACATAACCTTCTATTTATTGTGCTGTAAATAAAGTGCTACCACCGTCATTCAACAAGTTCTGAGATACACATTTAACTATTGAAAAGGGGGAAGTAGGGATTTCGGAGGAGAGGAGTGTTGAAACCAGACGGGGCAAAAGGTTCAAGAAAGGGACGTCAGAGGGAGAGTGAAGGATAAGATGGAGTGAAAGTGGTTTGACGTTGGTTCAAAAGAGGAAAAGAGGTGATTTGGTGGGAGCTCTGGTGGGAACGGCGTTAGTGTGCAGGTCCCAGCTGAGGTCACGTCCCCTGGCTGTGTTTTCATAAACTCCTGCGTCTTGGGGTAATCAAACAAAACGCTGGCACTCACAACACTCGCCCAGATAACAGACCCCGGAGCCAAACGTCATAACACTGAGATGGCAAACTGTAGGAAGTGATGCAGCATCCTCCTTTCTTTTCCCACCTTTTCCCTTTTCCTAATAACGGGCGGACTCTTGCGCCTCTTCCCTGTTTTCATTTCCCATTACTGAAAGACGATCAGACTCCACCAGCTCTTTCTCCCTCGTTCCTCTCAGAGTCATAAAGGCCAGCTACAACAACAAATGGAGTCTCTCTCGGCTGGGTGTGGTGGCCTGTGGAGCACAGCTGGGTCCTGTTCTTTCTCCTTAGACAGCGACTGAATTCTCACCCTCATTTTCAGGACAACCCCGCCCCCAAGTCCCTAACTTTTTTCTTTAATATTTGTCCTTTTTGCTTTAATTTTCTTTAATCCTTTCAAGGGACATCCCTTGTCATTTTTTCTCTGAGTCGATTTTATTAATCTATCTCTTAAATCTCTTAAAACTGTTTTTGTCAAACAACCAAACTTTGCTCCGTTCTTCTTTCTCGTCTATTTAAAAGTGTGGTTTCTCTCTTGTACCATCAGCCTGTTCTTTCTCTCACTTAATCTGTCAATCCCTGTCTCCCTCTTCCTCTCCTCCTCCTGGGCCCCCTTTTCCCTCTGACACATTTCCTGTACACCAGAGAGGGTTATCAACACAACTTCTGAGTCATACGAGTGTTTCGCAACGCTCACAAGTTTGTCATCTGTGTCAAACAACAAAATAAAGTAAAATGTCACAAAACGAACAACATACGGAAACACACATACGTAGTTTTGAATTGTTTTAGTTGAGAAGTAAGCCTGGAGCACTGTAAGTTTTATCAAAACCTTTGAAGTAAAAAGCTCAAAGTTGCTATTCTCAAAATAAAGAAAATGCTCCTGTGAGTGTTGCAGCTGTTTCCTGAACATTTCTACAGGAATGGGTGAAAACACACTTTGTGTCAGGCTTCTATTAAGTGTTGCTTAATCAACCAAGTTTCAGTGAAGACACACTAACTCATTGTTGTCAATATACAATATAGAAAAGTATTTGTTAGATGAGGCTTTTACAAAAATCTTGTTTGATTTTGGTTTCATATGGATTGTTTTTTATTTTCAATATATAGGATATATACAGGATGTATAGAGGATTTTTCATGGGAGGTCTGTTAGTCCCATTAAGTTTATTTTTGATCTGGTAATTACATTTATATAAATACATACACATCAGAGAATCAAACTCTTTGGACATTAACGACTCAAATGTAGGTTATATGCTGCTGCCTCTGGTGACACATCAGTGTGTGCGTGCATGTGTGCAACCATATAAACTCTAATGAACTGCTTTTAGAGTGGGCCTAACCAAATGGCAATAACAGATCAACTTGTGTGTGTGTGTGTGTGTGTGTGTGTGTGTGTGTGTGTTTGTGTGCTTGTGTACGTGTGCCAGTACAGACCTGCCCTTAGTTTAATTAGATCTGTGATTCAAAGCCAAGTGACGTGTGGTCAGAGGAGCAATCAAACCCAAGTAGCACAAGTTGGGCCCCATGAGCACTTGCACAAATGTATTCAGGCATCCGTGCACACGTACTCATTCTACCACACAGGCAAAATAAACACTAGGTCTTGTTACATTGTTCTGAAGGTTCAGTTTCACACAATACTCAAATATTCAAAATGAGAAGATTGGCCTTTTTTTTTTTTTTAGCTGAATTAATTTGAGTCATTAAATCTCTTGTTTTCGCAGGAAAATTGGGTCAGAGGATATGATTCCAGGAAAAGACATTTGTGTACATGAGCAAACGTGTGTTGCTGTGAGGCAGAGAAACAGGGATACGCACGCACACACACACACACACACACACACACACACACACACACACACACACACACATACTGGTTTCCATGGTTTGTGGGGCGTGCACTTTTTATCATAACCTGTGGGGACCACCCTTTCTAGAGGTTGTGGAAGTATGAAAAAAATCAGGGACACTAAGAAAAAATCTGTTAGTACATGCACACCTTAAAATATCTAAATTTATGAAGTAGTATTTTGACTGTGCAAAATGGGGACCTTAGAAAAAACGGGTCGGTATGGCTGATGGGGACCTCATTTACATATCATTTGCATGACTCACACAACTTGTTATAAGACTAATGGGGACCATGCTTCAATAAAGCATTATTATATACATTATTACTGATACCGTAAGTCCTTCCATTATTACATTTGTTAGAGCTGTTTGTTTAAAACTAATAAAGTCTAGCCAAAAAAGAACAAAAGTTGTTGATAGAAAATGTAGAGATATAACATGATACCTGTAAATGGTGATAGGGATGCAAAGCATCACTTTGTACAGAAAATCTTGCTGTTCATGAACTCCGCCTTACAATGAAGCAGAATTTGATAGGACTATTAGTGTAATGTGGTTGAAGTGAATACAAACTTATCAAACAGTGACGGGCTATCTATATCCCTACAAAGAATAATTCTTATTCAGTCAAATTTGTAAGATATGTTTAATTTCAGACAACCACATAGCAACCGCTTACTGGTGGTAATCTTCCCATTATTTACTTAATTTCCTCTTGTTGGCTGTAATGCGGTTATATATGTAGAATTTCACATTCTGCCAGCTCCGGTCCTTAAGAGCTTCTGGTTCAGCCCTTAAACACTTCTCACAGTCAAACTTTGCTGGAACAATTCAAGATGTGATGAATCGATTCATGTGCCTTTCCACTGCCTTCACGTCTGTCCTCTTCCAGGGTGTTTTCTTCTTTTGGGCAGTTGTACCTTTAAGTGGTCGGAAAAACACATTTGTAAATACAAGGACTCCAAAGTGTGTAAGAGTTATAATCCAAAGTTACAAGTTCTATAAAGTATAAACTAACTTCTACAGTATAAGAAAACTAAAATATACAATTACTCGGCCAAGAAAACACTGATATGTGCATTCTGCCTGAAATTGTCAGTGGGAAAGAGGATTTTGATTCAATTTTCTTATAAGCTGTACATGCTGTGTTATATTAAAAAATACCCTGTTCATTCTGATCAATGACATGGACTCACATTCACTGACATAAATTTCTCAAAATTGTCATGAAGAAAATACTGTATTTATAAAATGTTGAATCTGTTGGATAAATAAAAACAATGTACTGATTCACTCATTAATCTAACTAACTATGGATTTGTAAGGACGTAGGACAGGTGGTTGGTATAGGGACTAGTTGTTGTTTGTATGTTTATACTATTAAAACTAACTGTTTTGAGTCCTACTTTAAGCACCTAATAGACTCTAGAATCAGCCAAACAACCCTTTATCTGATTATTGCAGACATGACTATACAGATAAAACTAAATTAAATGGGGGCAGCAACAGTTATGCAGCAAAGGTCTGAAATGACAAAGTATTGGTGGTAACATCTTCAGTTGGCGACACCGAAAACAGTCTCTGATCTGGCCTTTTTTTTATGACTGCTATCTAACGATGTCCTTTATAGTCTGACTTGACCGGGGTTCTTCTACTGCTCTGTGGGCTTCAGGTGTAATGTTTTGACCATCCAAAATCATGTTGTCTGGTGTTGTATAATCGCAGACAGTGGGGCCCATTGAGCTATCAGGATCATTAAGAGGCAGAAATGTGTTCTTAAAGTTTAGTTGAACTGAAGCATCACTGTCACTGTCACTTTCGGATATGGTATCTGGTACGTGATCATCTGCACTCTCTGATGACGAATCAAATAGTTCAGAATCTTCCAGATCTGTGTCTTTCATCTAAAAAATGTATGAAAAGATTATAAATATGTAGAGCTGTAACAGTTAGATGAGAAATTATTCATTGTGCTGTTTTGCAAGTTTTGTGTCATAATTTGATTATTTTAGCAGTTTATATTATAATAAGCAGAATAATTTGACTGTTCTGAAAAAAAAAGACTATATCGAATTGCAGCAACTTGAAAAATTGAAGTGCAACTGAAAGTGATTGTAGGCTGTCTTAATTTTGGTACAAAAGTCTCAGTTTCATTTTTGAACTCTGTAATCTGAAAATAAAGGCACATACGTAATAAATAATTTAGTAAAAGTGCATATAAGAATTTTTGAGACCAAAGTTGTGTCTGCTCTGCTAAACTAATTCTGAATTCACAATCTAGAAAAAACATGTTTCACACATTTTACACACAACATTATAGTTCATCGTGGGGACCAGTTTTATCTAACTTTTCAAAAACAGTTACTACTTGCACACTGTCAGAAGGTGTGTTGTGGGGACCACGTGAATACAAAATGTAGAGTGATAATTTATCAAGAAAGAAAATACTGTGAAGTTTGAAATCGACCATGAATATACCTCTACCACTAACCTTCAAGATGCCATACTTGAAATGTCATTGTATACCAATTTACATAACTTCTGACCAGTAAAGCTATTTCTCATTCACACAACTTAAAACAGGCTTTGTGGGGACATATTACACACAACATTATCGTTCATTGTGGGGACCAGTTTTATCTAACTTTTCTGAAACAGTTTGTTCTTCTGACCAGCGAAGCTCTTTCTCGTTCACACAACTTAACACATGCTTTGTGGGGACATTTTACACACAACATTATAGTTCATTGTGGGGACCAGTTTTATCTAACTTTTCAAAAACAGTTACTACTTGCACACTGTCAGAAGGTGTGTTGTGGGGACCACGTGAATACAAAATGTAGAGTGATAATTTATCAAGAAAGAAAATACTGTGAAGTTTGAAATCGACCATGAATATACCTCTACCACTAACCTTCAAGATACCATACTTGAAATGTCATTGTTTACCAATTTACATAACTTCTGATCAGTAAAGCTATTTCTCATTCACACAACTTAACACATGCTTTGTGGGGACATTTTACACACAACATTATAGTTCATTGTGGGGACCAGTTTTATCTAACTTTTCTGAAACAGTTTCTACTTCTGACCAGCGAAGCTCTTTCTCGTTCACACAACTTAACACATGCTTTGTGGGGACATTTTACACACAACATTATCGTTCATTTTGGGGACCAGTTTTATCTAACTTTTCAAAAACAGTTACTACTTGCACACTGTCAGAAGGTGTGTTGTGGGGACCACGTGACTCCAAAATGTAGAGTGATAATTTATCAAGAAAGAAAATACTGTGAAGTTTGACATCGACCTTGAATATACCTCTACCACTAACCTTCAAGATACCATACTTGAAATGTCATTGTTTACCAATTTACATAACTTCTGATCAGTAAAGCTATTTCTCATTCACACAACTTAACACATGCTTTGTGGGGACATTTTACACACAACATTATAGTTCATTGTGGGGACCAGTTTTATCTAACTTTTCTGAAACAGTTTCTACTTCTGACCAGCGAAGCTCTTTCTCGTTCACACAACTTAACACATGCTTTGTGGGGACATTTTACACACAACATTAGAGTTCATCGTGGGGACCAGTTTTATCTAACTTTTCAAAAACAGTTACTACTTGCACACTGTCAGAAGGTGTGTTGTGGGGACCACGTGAATACAAAATGTAGAGTGATAATTTATCAAGAAAGAAAATACTGTGAAGTTTGAAATCTACCATGAATATACCTCTACCACTAACCTTCAAGATACCATACTTGAAATGTCATTGTTTACCAATTTACATAACTTCTGACCAGTAAAGCTATTTCTCATTCACACAACTTAACACATGCTTTGTGGGGACATTTTACACACAACATTATCGTTCATTGTGGGGACCAGTTTTATCTAACTTTTCTGAAACAGTTTGTTCTTCTGACCAGCGAAGCTCTTTCTCGTTCACACAACTTAACACATGCTTTGTGGGGACATTTTACACACAACATTATAGTTCATTGTGGGGACCAGTTTTATCTAACTTTTCAAAAACAGTTACTACTTGCACACTGTCAGAAGGTGTGTTGTGGGGACCACGTGACTCCAAAATGTAGAGTGATAATTTATCAAGAAAGAAAATACCGTGAAGTTTGAAATCGACCTTGAATATACCTCTACCACTAACCTTCAAGATGCCATACTTGAAATGTCATTGTTTATCAATTTACATAACTTCTGACCAGTAAAGCTATTTCTCATTCACACAACTTAAAACAGGCTTTGTGGGGACATTTTACACACAACATTATAGTTCATTGTGGGGACCAGTTTAATCTAATTTTTCTGTAACAGTTTCTGCTTCTGACCAGCGAAGCTCTTTCTCGTTCACACAACTTAACACAAGCTTTGTGGAGACATTTTACACAAAACATTGCATTTCCTTGTGTGTACAAGTTTTACCTAATTGTTCACACACAGTTTCTACACAAACTCTGAACAAAGAGTGATCATATAATGATAAAACAGTGATGGACATGAATTTACCTCTTCAGGTGTGGTCTTTGGCCCAAAGGCACAATCCATCAGACTCTCTGAGTGGACAGGATCTGAATCATCCTCCTCCATGGTGTTAACAGTGATGCTGGTTGTCTGTAAACAAAAGTAAAACGTTCCCAATATTTACTTATATTATATTCTAATATTTCTATTCAGATAAAGTTTTGAGATTACATCCATGTCATAAGCGGGACTGGATACATTTGGCAAATGACCCTGATTCTTTAACATATAAAGTGATAGCATTTCAATGCTTTGTAATTATGCCCAAACCCATTTCGCCCCTTCTCCCTAACCCTACCCCTTGTTTTCGAGGGTATTCTTGCCCCTTGAAACAGAGGTTGAAATCTTCCCCATCTAATTGGGACAGCCCTCCAAGAGCCGTTACATAACCAGTGGTCATCGCAAAAACCTGCGACGACATCAGTAGTCTTCGATGTTAACACAAGCGACAAAAGGTTTTGCTTGGTATTTCATTTTAAAAACATTATTGAGATCTTTAATGAACCAATGCTATTGTTTGCAATCACTAAAGTGACAAACCTATAATATCCTAATATCATCTATGCTAATGCAGGTGAATCAATGACTTTTCCATTCATCCAATGGAAGTTGAAAAGTTTGGACACTCTGCACTATTTCACATATAAATCCAAATCAGAGCTTCAGGCTGCTAGCAGAGGTTTGTAGACAACCCTGCTAGGATGCAGTGTTAATAGAGGATCATTGAGTTCAGTAACATAATATCTATAATGATCTAAACTGACCTTCAATAGCTTCTTAAAACTTTTGTAAATTAGATTCCTGTTTGTTATTTCATGTTCCTGTTATTTTCACTACACTAAGTGGTCGCTCATGCATTGCAGCTTAAAGTCCAAACAAGTTGTGATAGGCAATCCTGGTATTTTTTGTATATGTAACGTGTACATGGTTATAACAATATTAATACAGCCAAATTAGGTCCACATATTTCTCATTCTACTAAATTTTTGTGATACTTGACTCATTGTATTTGCTGTGTTCTGTGCAACATACCTGTGTTCGCCATGGGCAATCTTCACCTCCATAATTATAGGCGATTTCTTCTCCTTCTTTAATGTCATCCAGGGCAAATAAACAAAGGTGGGGTTCTCCATTAAAATCAATTTTTTTCATTTTGGAGTTAGGACGTCTGTGTTCATCATTAACTTGTCACCCAATTGAGCCATCTTCTCTAAAGGCATCAATACTTGAGAAATTGGAAAAATTGAAAAAGAAAAAATACAAATGTCACAATATATCACAATAAAATCAGAGCCCCACTTAGTATAACTTAAAATAGTATATGAAGTGTAGTTTAGGAATTCTTAAGTCCACTTGAAGGCAAACACGAATGCAGCACATCAGGGGTGGTAAAGTTTTCTCCTTCTCTGGGATTCTGCATCACTTATTATATCTGCAGATGCAGATTAAGATGCATTTATTATTCCCAAACACATGCACAGACATGCAAAGGCACACTCAAAGGCACACTCATGCAGGTAGGGAAATGTAATCTCTGCTCTTGACCCATCTGGTGCAGGACACACAGAGCAGTGAGCGACCATGTACGGCGCTCGGGGAGCAGATGTTGGGGGAGTAAGGTGCCTTGCTCAGGGGCACTAGACAGGGTAGGGAAACTCTTGGATTTTTGGACAGATCAATCCAGGTTCGTCTTTTGTTGTCTCTCCGTGGAGTCGAACCAGAGACGAACCAGAGACCTTCTCTGCCCATAGTCCAAGTTTCTGCCCATAGTCCAAGTTTCTGCCACTAGACCACCGCCTCTAGACCTCCCCCCTATATTGTACAACAAAGTCTCCTTTGCAAATTGTACCCTTTGCAAATATACCACGTCCTGCAAACAATAAAAACATTTTCAATAAAACAGGAGGATCCATTAATTATATTTGTTGACAATGAGTTTATGCTAATATATACTACAAAAGAAACCAAAACTGACCACTGCAGCATTCTAGTCCCTATTAAATGTACTCTGGAGCTTTTCTTTTGATTTTAAATGATAATTATTTATTGATTATTTACAGCAGATACCACCTTACCTTTTACTGCATACATATACTGGACCTCTAATTTGCAGATTTTGTCAGTCTGTGAAATATCATGTTGAATTGCTGATCCGTGGTGGCATTTCTGAAGGAAAAGATTAAAACAAATGAGTTTACTTTAAAATATTTGTTTGATTTGTTTGCTTAGTAAGATTTTGTGGTACTACAAATTGTTGTTGTTGCCTAAAACCTCATGAGGATTGTTTTTCTTGCAAAATTCAACTACAGAAACATTCTCCTTCACTCTCTGTCATGAGTAACGTTTCTGCCTACAGGATGATGCATACTCCCGTGCGTTGTTGCATAAACTATACACATCTACAAACATATATGCACCGTATATCTGTCTTGTGCATGTGTGAAAGCTAAACCGGGTCAAAATCTAAAGCCAATTCTTTAGATTTTACCTGCAGGTCATGCCTGAAAACAGCTTAAATGAGAGATGTTTATGTCTGAATAATTATGAAGGAGTTTGGCTTTCACATATAAAAAACACAGCAGTAGAATTCAGAGAGGAGGAGGCGCCTGGGTAGAGCAAGCCAGAGGCATGACATGATGACAAATTCAGTAGCAGAGAGCATAGTATTTTTGTTAACAGCACATCAAAGATGATGGCAAAAGAATGTCATTGTATTTAGTTTTGCATTTACACCAATGTTACAAGCATTTGAATATGTCCACATTATCAACAAAGAGTCAACAGGGAGATTTTTCATGCTGAGATATTTTTATTATCCCAGTCTCACGTGCGTGAGCTGTTAAAAACACTATGAATTTGCCTACTCGCCGGCTCTGAATCCTCCGGATAATCTCCTGCTGTATTTTCTCAATGGCTTATTCGGACAATCTGCAGAGTTTTTACTGGGGGGGTGACAGGAGAAACTCTGGATTATCCGGAGCGTTTGCGTTTTTACAAACTGCCCCTATCTGGATAGTCTCTTGGTATAATCCAGATTGCAGTGCATGTTTAAAAGCAATTTAAAGAGAGTAAAGTAAGAAGGAAAACACAGCAGCAGCTATTTTTCTGTTGTGATTTTAAATAGGAAATAAATGCATCACTATTTTTACTTCATTTAAATTCAACAAATGTGGTGTTATTCCCACATAATAACTGGTAGTGTTGACACCTTTTCTCTTATCTACCAGGGCAACACAGAACAGAACTGGGTTAAATGAAAACCATGAAAGAATTATCCATAGACTATTCAATATTATTAAGATTAAGATTAAGATGCATTTATTAGTCCCAAACACATGCACAGACATGCAAAGGCACACTCATGCAGGTAGGGAAATTTAATCTCTGCTTTTGACCCATCTGGTGCAGGACACACAGAGCAGTGAGCGACCATGTACGGCGCTCGGGGAGCAGATGTTGGGGGAGTAAGGTGCCTTGCTCAGGGGCACTAGACAGGGCAGGGAGACTCTTGGATTTTTGGACAGATCAATCCAGGTTCGTCTTTTGTTGTCTCGCCGTGGAGTCGCACCAGAGACGAACCAGAGACCTTCTCTGCCCACAGTCCAAGTTTCTGCCACTAGACCACTGCCTTATGAATACAGATACACCTTTCAATTACATTGACCTCATCACACAAGAACTTCTCTCTCCCCTGCTTTAGCTGTACAAACACTTTAACTTTCTATCTGCAAAAAAAGTAATATTCACAGTAAAATTTCTCAGCTTTTACCTGTTTATTTGCCTGACTTTAATAACCTTTCTACTGCTCTACTTTTCTATTCTAGACATTTTATCATATTAGTGACTTGTCATTTGTGATTGTAGCTAATTTAACTTAACTGCAGGTTTTAGATTTAATCTTCTATCATTTAATTCCAGATTTATGCCTCTGACCATGTTTCTTTAATAACCTGCTCTGCCTCTTCCACATGAACCTGCCCATTGTTAAATAAGAAAATAAGTTAAAAGGGCCGGTTCATAACCAGCTTCCAAATAGAGGCTATCCAGAGCAGCCAGGTTACACTTCCTTTGTTGTTTAAAATTTAAAGCCCCTCAGCGGAAGCTACAGTCAGACTTAAATTATTCTGTATAATGGTACTGTCTACAATGAGAACAACTGTAATTTGAATTGTCTGACTATAGTCAAAACCTGTGCTCTATAATGTTCTCTATTGATTAACTTAAACATACTAAATATAGCATAACAGGGCTTATATTGATCTTAAGTTCATCATAACAAAATGAGACTCAAAACTCAGAAATGCTTGACTTGATTGTCTCCTTCAGTTTACATAAACTCCTACATATATGCATCATGCATGCAAGTAGTAAGAGAAATGCAGTAAAACATTTGAGGTCTTACACTTAGCCTTTGTAGCTAATCAGAGCTATTAATCATGCTAGCTAGGTACAGGTAATACATGCAATTTGAGGATTCAACACTGCTTATACTTATTTAAGATACAACTGTGCTTACCTTATGCTTTACTTTTGCTCCTCTGCACATGTTCTTATCTTCTTAGCTAGTTTCTCCGGCAAATAATCTTCTTTTACTGTTGATAGCTACCTCTTGATGCTGAAAATGTCATCGCTGCTTGAATCATTACTAATGGGGACAAGGAAGTGGGTGGCACCCAACCATATTTGGAAGATGTGTGTGTGTGAAGCAGTGGGTGCAGTACTAACTAGAAACAGTAGGGCCACCAATGAGCAATGCTCACACACTCACACTCACCAAAAAACATGTCATATGGGCCAATGCTTAAAACTTCACGGGCACCTTCAGAGTAGCTCTAATAGTCATTTAAAAGGGTTATCCTCATGGGGACCGGGATTTTGGTCCCCAAAGCGCAACCGGTCCCCATGATGTGACTGTGTAAACAGTTAACGGTCCCCATCGCGTGATGATTACCAGAACACACACACACACACACACACACACACACACACACACACACACACACACACACACACACACACACACACACACAGTATTTAGACACATTAGCAAACATGTATAAATTTCCAAATGTATTATTTTCTGTGTGTGAGAAAAGTTGTCTCAACCAGAGGCTTGATGCTATCGCTTCCCTTCATGTGCTGGGCAGAGCAGCATCAGGGGAAAAAGATAAGAACTGGCACTGTGACCACACATGTACATTGTGTGTGTGTGTGAGTTTTTGTGTGTTTGTGTATCTTTTTCAGGCCAGAGCTCCAGGGCAGATTACCTGTGACCAGCCAAGCAGGCCAGAATCAGGCTATACAAGATTCAGACGCACACACAGAGGACCAGCTCTTATCTCTGCCTTTGATGCAGCTGCAGAGTTTTTCTGTATCAAAGGTTTGCCAAACCGGGAACAGAAGAATAAACACTTCAGATAAGCCTCGTGAAAATGCTTCTCAAGTGAGTGTGTAGCAGCTGGAAATGCTACTACGTACACACAGGGTTTTTAAAACATACTTAGCTTGTGTACATAAAAAGGAAACACAAACAGGAAAGTGGGAGCAGAAAACATTCAAAAAGTAATGTCCACAAGCTCTGAGGATTGTGAAAACCACAAACATATGTCAACTATAAGAAATATAGAAAGTGTAGAAGGTCCACGAGCCATTCAAAAGGCCTGTTTTAGTAAAATGAGGGAAAAGGAAACAAATTTAGAGATTAAATTGGGAAAATGGCAAAAAGAAAACATGGAGATAAGCATATTAAATGTTTATCATAAAAATGCGTTTTTCTCTTTGAATTGTGGATATGGATATATTCAAATTAATTTTCGTATTGAAGTTCAAACTTGAGATGACATGCGTAGAAACAATATCTCTGTGCTATGTCAGTGCGTGTAGGGGGCGGCTGGTGGGGAGCTTTCGGAAGTGAAAGTCTATTTGAATAGTGCGATGCAGACACGGGTACAGAAATAGTCCTTAAAAGCTACCGAAGAGGAAGAGGAGTAGGCGCTAAACAGGGACGACAGACTACTACTCAGTCCGTCTCAAACCCAGTCATCTGTCCGTCTGTCTTTCTGTCTGTCTGTGCATGCAGCCAGCTGCCAGGCCAGAAGAAGGCATCACTCTGGACTGAGTGGCGCCGGGGGAGGAGAAGCCATGTATGGGAGC
Organism: Pleuronectes platessa; assembly: GCF_947347685.1. Classification (NCBI taxonomy): domain Eukaryota; kingdom Metazoa; phylum Chordata; class Actinopteri; order Pleuronectiformes; family Pleuronectidae; genus Pleuronectes; species Pleuronectes platessa. The sequence continues at coordinate 10,757,089 of NC_070627.1, read as the reverse complement.
TGGGTCGATGTAACTTTTCCCACATAGTGAAGGAAACGTCGGCTTTGCAGGTCCAGTTTATGACTTATGAAAATAACTCCCCTATGATTGATGATTGGTAATTCTGTATGGGGTCCTTTTAGACTCAAAGATGTGCGACAGCTGTCCTGGAGGCCATGTGTCCCCTTTGCCCCCACACATACAGAACACCTCTTCACCCGCTCCAGCCCTGCATGTGTACCAGTGTATTAATAATATCCAGGCCACTAAAGTAGCATCCCAGTAGAGTGCAGTAATGTGCTCGCCAAAGACGTTTGGATTCCCTCACCTGCCATTCTTCTCCCTGCTCCCCGAATCTCTCTGATCTCAGTTATGTATGTATCGTATTAACAAGTCTAAAGAAAAAGCTCCAAATATAAATGGTACAAAACACAGAGAGATACTAGATTGTCACTTAGTGGAGTGTGTACCTCCACCCAGGCCCAACAGCCTTTATGAAACCACATTTAAATTCACTAGATCCTGATTTTGATTTGGATCTGCACCAAATTGTCTTATTTCCTCTCATCAAGATTCATGAATTACTCTGAAAAATCAAGGAAAATGTTAAAAAATGCAATCCAATCTGGAATCTGCACCAAAACGTAATGGGCTCTTTGCTGACCCATAGTTCGATCTACCACCAATTTCTGTGGTAATCTGTCCAGGAGTTTATGTGTAATCCTGCCAAGAATCAAACAACTGCTGATGGAAAATGTCACATACACACACACATATATATATATATATATGTAAAGTAGGGATATTTTCACTTAATGTGAAGACAAGTTAAACAAAATAACACGATGCATCACTGACTGGATATGTAGATATTTTTACTTTTTTAAAATATGCACTGTATGCATCTTGGGTATTGATATTTAAGTGGTATTTTGCTGAAGATAGCAGACTGTAATAGGGAAACACAGAGCAGCGATGCCAGCTGCGAGACTCACATTACCTCAGCTACAGAAGCAGAAAAAGTGTGTGTAGGGGCGGTTGATGATGACATACTGTTGCTGTGCCACCTGACCTCAGTCCTGAGTGAGTAGCTGCCCTGACACAGAATGTCTGGTATTCAACATGGCGTCTGGATGCAGAGGAGGAAGCTTTTTTGGATCCATACTTTTAAAGAAAGAATATCTGCTCTGTTCTCTATTTGTCAGTGAGGCTGAGGCTCCAAGCTAATTACAATGTTTAACATGTTTTGATTTATATTTTACATTTTCCGGCATGAAATAATAAAGCTAAAATATGACAGAAAGAATTATACGGGCACTTTTTCTTTCCGTCTTCAGCCTATTTTCCACTTTAGTCATTTTTTATAGTATTTATTTTGTTTTTGTTTTCATGCCTGTGCCATTGCTCACCCTGACGTCAGTCCACCAGGGAAATAATTGTTTACACACTGAAAACTATGACTCTGAACAGAAGCTGGACACCAGGAGAGTTGAGTTCAAATCTAAAGACTCCAGATAACGTCACAACAGTTTGCAGGAACGGAATTATGCACATGAATCTGTTAAACTCAACGTGCACAAGAGAAAATCACCTTCAAACGCTCAGTGGAAGGTTAGCAAGTGAGGTTAGAAGTGAAGCCACTGACTGGCACAAAGCTTCTGAATTTAGCCTGTATAGACTCACTATTTTTAGTGAGGAGCGTGTATGTGAGGGAAGGAAGGATAGGAGGTGAGGGGCGATGTGTCTGTACATAGCTGACATGCATCCCTTCAAGTCCACCATGCATTTATAATTAGCAGTGCAGTAGATATCAAGCATGCATGGCCGGCATACATACGGAACATAAATATACATATGCTTTAGGGGCCATGAAACATGATGACACAAGCATGTATGTGCATCTACTGTAATGTGCACCGTTGTTATTAATATATGGAAATAAAAAACACGCAAGAAGAACGTGAGGCTGCGCAGAGAAAACGATTATATTAGATATTCTTATGAGTCTGTAACGTCAGAATATTTTCCTAGTACTTTCCTTGGAAGTTTATTGTTAACAGCTGTGTAATTTTTTTACAAAAATAGGTAATTGATTAATTCAATTCAACCTGTTGAAGAATGAATACTGAATTACTATGTACTTTCAGGGAAATCCCTGCACTCATCAACGAACACAAACCAAACACAACTAAACTTACTGATGTAACATTCTCAGAACATCGCCTGTATTTTACCTAATTTCACACCAAGAAGCTGCTGGTTAATCTGTGGTGCACTGAACAAAAAAAAACACCCTCTCTCCTCACAGCTTCTAAGAACTGGTGTGGAGCTGTTAATTTCTTCTGCGGTTTGTGTTTCTGCTTGGAACGAGATGTGAGAGCGATCATGATCTGAGGCGTAAGCAAGACAGAGAATCAAGGATTTAAACTGAAATGAGTCAGAGCTTGATCCTTGAAAATCACTCCGCTTTTCCATAAACCTCATTTACACAGAAAGAGAAGATGGTGTAGAGGAGGGGCTTGTTTTAATCCCATGTACCTGTATATTTACCTCCGCCAAAGAGGTTACGTTTTCGTCTGTGTTTATTTGTTTATTAGTTAGCAGGATAACGCCAAAACTACTTGAAGGATTACCATGAAACTTGGTGGAAGGATGTGATGTGTCGGGTCAGGAAAGAACTTTGAATTTTTGTGCAGATCCAGGAAAGTATTTACTTGTTTAACATCGTTAGATAGGGTGTTCTTCAACATTTCCATTGATGGCTCAGAGGATAATTCCTGGACCATGAAACCAAACCTCATTAGGACACCGAGTGTGATGCAGATCCAAATCATAATCGGGATCTAGTGAATTTAAATGTGGCCTTGGCAGAGGTTTACGCCCACTGAGTGCCATTATAATTTTGTCTGTAAATGGTGAGGAAACAGTCAAGTCCATCAGAATTTCCCAGATGCTGAGGTGACATCCTCATGTAACTTGATTTGTTGCAACAGCTCAAATCTCAGAAGGTTTTCATCTGTTATCATTTGACAGATCAGTTAATCAGCTCGAAGCTCCACTTGAGACTGTCAGTTTCATTCCGATGGTTGTCTTGATCAAATTGAACAGAAACTCCATTAAAGACAAAGCTGGGACTTTGACATGAACAGACGTAAAACACGTGTTTTGACAACATAGCAACAAGAAAAATAATTTGTCATTTCATGGTGAAATGAATGGAAATGTACAACCTGGACCATCAGGGACGAACAGTCAGTCATGCTCAAATTAAAATCTGAAATTAAGCACACTTAATGTCTCTCTCTTTCGGTTCCTCTCTCTTTCTTTCTCTCTCTCTCCCTCCCTCACTCATTCCTTCCCTCCCTGCCTCCCTGTCCCTCACAGGCGGGTGTGCGGTGTGCTAATGAAAAAGCAGGTTTAATATGTTTTCCCTGAGTCCATCTGGTAATAATCGTAGCATGTAGCAACCGTAGCTGTGTTTGGATAAAGCTCTGACACACTTGGGGCCCTCTGGCGCTCCAGGAGTCAATGTGCGTGTGTGTCTTGTGGGGGGAGAGAGCTTGTGTGACTGTGTGCGCACATGCTCCCGCTTGTATGTTTTCCAAGCTGTTGGGTCATGGGCCAACATAACTAAATCAACTTTATCGTCAGCGCGCTGTTTTACGTAGAGAAACACAGAGCAGAGCGGGGATGGTTGGGTAACCTCTGTTCCTCTGAGGCAGGGTGATTATTAGTGGCATCTCATGATACACTTACATCAGAGAAGCCGAGGGGCACATCTGTTGAAACACAGGTGTCTATATTTTTACTGATGCACAGTAATCACGTCAAAAGAGAAAGGTGTCAGGTTATCTTGGCTCAAAATAAAGTGTAGTTCATCTATTAAAAATTAAATAATGAAGCTGGTAAACTGTTGAGTGACTGATCTCCATCTGAATGATCTAAAGTGTGTTCAATTCTCCCAAATGTACGCAAGCAGGACACTAATTCACAATAAGTCACCATGGAAATCTGAAGTGTCAGCTAAATAATAAATGGCTCCCCAGTCAGGGGCCTCAGACCCCGAGGAGACCCTCAAGTTTCAACTTCCAGGAAGGTTCCATATCATCAGGTCGGGGTGGAGGTAATTTCACAATGTTTTCACTTCAAAATACAACACGGAGGGGATGATGTTACAAAAGAACAGGTTACACCCTCTCAAGTGTTGTTGCACTACATAAATCCACAATATAAACTGTGTTAACCGGCTCTCTACTAAATCCTACGAGACGTCGTCATATCAAGTGCGGCACCGTTTCCCCCGCATGAACCCTTCCTGTCAAATTGTTATGAAAACCCTCATTCAAAGTGGAGGAGCTGTCACTGTATTCAAATGAGGCCGATCCAAATTCATGTCACAAGATCCAACCAAAAAAGGAGAGTGTGACAAGTGACACTTTCTTCTCCGAGTTCAACGCACTCGTCTCCGTCTTGTGACTTACTGGCTGTGCCAGTTTGAGTAGGTGGGAAGGGAGTGTAGCATGAACTCTGCAGAAAGACACTACTGTACTGAGAGGGTCACACATCCTCTGGGGCAGAACAGTCAGAGAGATTAATGGGAAAACACAAAAACACAAGCAACCAGCATCGCTTACTGTAAATGACGATGTATGGAAGATAGAGCATGACCAATGATCACGGGTTTCCCTTGCAGAGAAGAAGTAAAGTAAACCTGGAAAATACAGTGATCAAATGTATTTTTTCAGTTTCGCTTATCTAATGAATCAAGTTATTTAATCCAAGTTACGTACATTAAATCAAATGACAGAAATAAGGCATTTGTCTTTAAGCTGAAATATAATCGCAGGATTTTAACAAATTAATGTTTCTCAATAAAATAACTTGGTTCTAGCAATGATTAAGTTAATCATTTAATGTGAAAAACTACAGAACCACAAATATCTCTTACCTTAAGGTAATTAGAAAATCATATTAAATTCATGTTAGGGAATATAATGTAGCATTTCACAATGTATAATTCCATATGACTAGACTGCTGAAGCAATAGGGATCACATTAGATGTGGGTTTTTCATTATGGAATAGGCCACATTTTGTGTGGAGAGAGTCCAAATAGTTTGTTCTGTGTCTTCCTACATAAAATGGATTAGCCTGATCCCTGCATGCATGCCTTCGAGAATGTGTACATCCATTTTTTTTATATAGTCTTAAAGTAATCTGTTAAACCAAAGACAGTGGGTGGGCGTCAGAGGAGAGGTACAGCATCCTGTACAGACACTCATTTCCTTTCAGGCTCTGTGTGTGTGTGTGTGTGTGTGTGTGTGTGTGTGTGTGTGTGTGTGTGTGTGTGTGTGTGTGTGTGTGTGTGTGTGTGTGTGTGTGTGTGTGTGTGTGTGTGTGTGTGTGTGTGTGTGTGTGTGTGTGTGTGTGTGTGTGTGTGTGTGTGTGTGTGTGTGTGTGTGTTGATTTGTCCGACCGAGCCCTCTACAGATGATGTATCAGGAAGGCCAATGCCCTGTTCTGACTTGCTAACATGCATCTACACTGTATGGCACAGTTACCTGGTTCAAAAAAAGTTTAAGCAGAAGGATTATGAATTGAAACTTGACTATTACTATTTTCAACACCTTCTTTAGCCATCATGGGTTAAACTTGTTCACCTCCCAGCCTAGGATGGTGGAATGCAGGTGGGTCGATACTTGGATTTGATGAGTTTTATTTATTGTTGTCAAACATGTTTAATGTTAATACTGCTGGATTAACAGCAAGTGAGTGTGTGCGTACACACTTCATATTAAGTACAATGAGAACCTGAACTTTCTTGACCCAAATAGTTGAGCAGTAACAAGTGCATAAGGGAAACTGGCTATACCAAATTATAGAGGAAAAATTCAAGTAGAGGTACAGATAATTCCATAAATATTCAAGCATTGCCAAAAAATTGCTTCATGAGGCTGCAGATACACCCTGTGTACTAAACTAAAACAAATGTTCAACAAAGTTAAAAAAAAACACACAAAGAAGCCATTCACCATGATTCTTGTGCGTGCACACACACAAACACACACGCACACACAGAGTCTAAACTTTAACCGAACTTCAACTCCCCCAAAAACCCTGTGGTGACCGCATAAAAAGTAGTTATCAGGTTACAAACTAGCCCAAAATAGGCTTTAAGTACATAGTACTGCTATATGGTGACGTAGATTATAGTTTAGAACTGTTACACAAACTTGCAGGAGCCAAATCACACACGGACACAGGGACTGTGACAAATTCAGCACCATGCAAAAGAAAAGAACATTGTAAAAATAACAACTTATGATAAAAATAAAGACAGAAACCCAAAAAGGACACCAGAAAGTGCTGAACACAAAACGTAATCCTGAACATTTAGGAATTCACTACCAATGCTGCAGCGTTTTTAATCATAGACAGAAAGTCTAACGTCTTGTTATACAATTTTAACGAGACTCTAACCTCCTCAGAGAGTTAGGGTACAAGACCGGAGAGGATGGAGGGTGTTCATTGACGGCCTATTTTCCTCAGGGAATACTAAAGCATTCAAAGAATAAGAAGAAGAAACTTTCTCAAAGCAATAAGTCCTTAAAAGATCTCCTGAAAGTGATATTCATCATCCAACGATGACTCATAGCTGTGTACAAGTCCAATAATTACACATAAAAAGGTATCCAGCAAGGGCTCCTTAAACCTCTAATTTTTACATTGAGAATTATCATTATTTCAGGACGGTTCTTCTTAAAATATGGGTCAAGAGCCACAAAAAGCCACAAGCCTGTTTCTAGTGGGATCCCATGAAATAAGTAATAATATGCCTTCACAAGCGAAGGGAATAACTTCTGTCCCTTCCTGGAAGAGGGAAAGAAAAAAAATTGAAAGGACGTCCTCCAAGAGCAGTAGTTTTCAGAATAGCTAATCTGTGAACAGGAAACAGGCACTAAGACTTCTGGCGCTAGTGGGCTAGGCAATGAAAACAATCTCTCCATCTTCTGATTGAGGAGAAAGGGACCTACGTCAGACTCTTTAACACATTTCATCGAGGGAGTAGGGGCTGGACACCCCCCCCCATTAACACTCGCAACGTACTCTGCTCATTCACATCCCACCAAGAATACCCACTGCAGAGCCTCCTACATCCTGCATCCCTAGGCTGGATTTTACCTTCAGGTGAAGAGTGAGCAGAAGAGACGTCATCAGGGCAAGGCTGCCTGAGTAATAGATGGCATCAGCCCCTGCATGCTTAAGTTTTGTGCTGGCCAGCTATGTGGAGTACCCCAGCACCTTGTTGACAGGAGTCTACATGACGAAACAGTTCCTGTGCTAGGGAAAGCAATGTGGTTGGTACCAGGGTCTATGGCTGATAGCCCTTACTTATCACAAGGCCATAGGGAGTTTTGGTCCTGTAGCACACTATCAACCTGCAGTTTGATTATGGATGGCCGAATAATGAACATGCTCGACAGACCCAACAGCATGGTGTTCTTCAACTTCTCAGGTGCCTTCAACCCAACTCAGCCCAGCCTGCTTAGGAGGATATGAAGGCACCTGAGAAATTGAAGAACACCATGCTGTTGGGTCTCAATATACTCACTATGTGCATACATATCTCCCTAGCCCCACAAACTACAGTCTGCCCATCGAGTGAGTATATTGGGACGCCCCATGGAACTGTGCTATCATCATATACACGCTGGACTTCAGGGTACTCCTTGGCAACGCCTCTACACCCTCTACAAAACATGTTCACCAAGTTTAGGGCTTCTTAAGTAACAACTGAGGTTTATAAAGGAGTTATAGAGCAGATTATACCTGTTGGGTTCTATCGGACTCTACAATTGATCTAGTTTTTGCCAGACCTCCTGAGATTGAATTGCTTGTGGACTTAACTTATCTCCTGTATCTATCAGAGGAAGGAACGAGTGCGAGCGAAGGATTGAATGATTTGGAACAAGATGGGACTGATAGCAGGAAGCAATGGGACTAAGAGGAAATGAAGCAGACCTTATTGACGGGGAAAAATAGAAGAAGAGAAGATGATCTTTTTTTTATCTTCACTGGCTTTTTCTTATCCCCCTTCTTTCTTCTCTTCTGTTTCTCTTATCTGCAATCCTTTCCCCTCCTCATATCCCTCTTGGTTCCAAGCCTTTCACTTTTTCCCTCCTCCATCTGTGTGTTATGAGTAGCATTTGGGGAGAAAGTACGTGGGATTTTCCCACAGCTCGACAGGACCAGACCCAACCCCCACCACCCACCCACACACAAACACACATTTTCTGTTTCTCCCTCCACTCCCCTCTGCCTCATGTCAGAGGAGAGTCTTGAGGAAAACCACCCATATTCCACCACTATATTGGATGTTTATTGGAAATTTATGCCATTTGTTCCACAGACAACAATTGTCAGGTGCTATGGCAACACAATAATCAGAGGGTTACAGGAGAACATGTCCTTCCCTTTGATTTAAAACAGTGTGTCTCCCGTTAAACATATAATTAGAAAACTCCTGGTAATGAAATACTTTGAAAGAGACCATAGTCTCCAGAGGCAAACAAAGTTGACTTTAAACCATATAAGGAATGTTTTTATGACTTTCACGAGGTCATAAATCTTACTCAGCTCCAGAAGGACCATGGTAAGGTATATCTAGAAATGTTTGCCCCCTTTCGTTCCAAGTCAAGGTTCCAGCAGTCAAAGGGCTGGTTTGTGCACTGTCAGAACTAGTTTGGAAGATGTGGTTTACAATCACATCCAAAATCAAAAGTGTAAATATTCCTTCCAATGGGCCAAACTGAAAATGTTGAGTAATGCCAGCTGCCACGAGGGTTTCCACCCTAAAGTACCACAACTTTAAAGCACACTTTAAGAAATAAAGATCTGAATTAATGCATGTTTCCATCTACAGTTACTAGACAATTTTAGGAGTTGGTTCCTCAAGATTAATAACTGGTGGCTCAAATTCCCTTTAGGTCACGTGCCTCTTACGTTGAAAGTAACCTGTTAAGTCTGTTTTCATTGCACTTTGTTTTGTCGTCTTTTACTTGACCTACATTTAAACCTCAGCCAAGCAAACCTGTTTACAGTATTTCAAGTTTATATTCTTATTTACAGCTTTTCCACTCAGCTATTTTCATTTGGAAATCCAGAATGTGCTCCATCCTACCCTAACTTGTGAACAAGACCCCAAGATACTTGAATGAGAGAGAGAGAAGGAGAGCAAGAACAATATTTTTGTGGGTGCTAGCTCGGGGCAGAAGAAGATGAGATTGACAACAGAGAGAGAACGAGCTGTGTAAATTGCTCAGGTGTGTATTTATTGTTAAAGTAGTTTTGAATACTAAAATATTTGCAGGGGGCACCTTATACAAGGTATTATTTTATACTTTTAGAATATACATCTAAAACTGTATAAGACCTTACCACATCCTACAGTACAGCTACTATGACAAAGATACTTCTCCATGGCTTCCTTGAACTCCAGCTGGAGGTCTTTTGGTTGCAGGTGCAGACAATCTGCCACCCTGAATTTAAACATGTCAAGCCCTTTCTCTTGACTCTCCAGGAAGTGGGCAAACTACTCTGAGGTCCTGCATTACCTCAAGCAAAGACTCCCAATCGGACTTCATTGTTGCCTGATTACAGAGTTTCTCTTTACCCAGAAAATGAAAAAAATAGCAAATAATATGTGATTTTATCTCATAAAACTGGGTTGCGATAAATACACACACACTACACAAAATACAAACATACACTGACGCTCTACTAAACAGTGATGTTTTGTGTGCGCGCTGACTGTGACATTGCGTTTTCATCCATGTATGTGCTGACACCGTGCTCTCGGTGCAGCAGGTTTCATGTGCATGTTGATACTTGTTAGCGCAGGTGTACATGAGGGACGAATTTACCTCGGCTGCCTGCGTCTCCTGGTGCAACAATGTCAGCCCTGTGAGGTCTTCCAGGAAAGAGTGGGAAGAATTAAAAACCTGGGACAGGAAGTTAAAACCTTCCCTCTCATAGTGCTCCAGGACCTAGACGAAAACAAAAACAACAATAGGTTATTTAACATGAAAGATAATGTATTTTGCAAAGGCTAACAACAAAGCCCATTCTGACTCCTACATATAGGCTGCTTTCTTTATTGCTATATTAGATTAATATTTATATTACTATCTTTACTTTTACTATCATACTGTGGAGCCCGGTTTTACACTTGCACTTTTAAACAACAGTAGTCCAGTAGTTTTGTGGGTCTTTCGTATGTGTTGCTGTATCACCAACCTGTAAATGCCGTAAATTTGCACAACAGTAAGTTTGAATAGTAAAAGCATGATGCCTGAATTATAGATATAATTTCCCTAAAGAAACTTTCACAAATCTGGTACAGGAAATGCAAAAATGGTGGCCAGAGAGATGTTCCCCCTCAAAATTTGTTAGAAAGTAGAAACTCAAAACCGGTTCAAAAGAATAAAATGTTTCATCTCAGAAGGTGAACTTCATCTCAATAACAGATAATAATAATTATAATATAATAATAACAATAATCTAACAGACTCAAATAAAAAGGCACTTTCGTCGCTCTGGGCCTCGGCAGCAACGCACCTCAACACCCATCTGAACATGATGAAGGTTTACTTTGGTCTGCTGCCATTTTAAAATTCACACACCTTCTTTCCAAAACACGCCGACACGTACACACATCCTCTGCCCTCTTGACTATCTTCCTAAGCTTGGCCGAGCCCATCATGGACGCCCACAGAAACTCCTCTGCAGGTGTAGGGTTACCTCTGCCTGAGACATCAACACACACACTGTGTGCACTACTGCTCGCGCGCGTGTTCGCAGACTGACCTGGCGTCTAGTCTAGGAGCCAGACACACCACACACAATACACACTGACGTGTCCCTTGTTCATCTTTTCAACCTTTCCTCACTTTTATTTCTTTGATTCTATGGGATCTGTTACATGAGACGCCAACAGCCAGGGCCCACTCTGTTTGGAATATAGCTGCTCATGGCACAGAAACCTGATAACTGTGATGATCTTGTGATAACATTAATAAAGTCAGTCCAAGCAATGCACACAGACACACAATAACACACACAAAACACACTTAAACCATTCACCCGTGTCCATTTCAATACAAGACCATAAGGAACATGGAAAACAATGGACAATTCAGAGCCGATGTGGTTGTGACCAATGGCAAAAAAGTTTACCAACAACAAAAGTAAAAACAAAAACATGTGTTTGATGATACTTTCACTTCCTTGTAGAGTTTACACTGAATTTTCTTTAAATGGTTTACACTGGAGGAGAAAAGCATCTAATAGCTGGTTCATTCAAACTTTGCTCTGATGTTAGCTGATGAACTTTGCAGTGTTTAACAAGTGTTAATGGCTTTCAGCAGTGATCACATGCTGGTGACAGACAGCAACTTTATCAGAATTAAGAAACAACAAGCAGATTATTATGTTGTCTGTAAAGAATATTGAATTAAAATAATAAGGCTATCAAGCAAATCATCCTGAAGTGTGTTTAATGTGTGTTTAGTCTCTTTTCCGGCAGATTAATTACACTCCAGATATTACGTTATTTACGATCGTTGCAAAAGGGCAAACACCTGCTTCAAGTGAGAACGACTGACGAAGCCAAAAACTGTGCGTGCCACGACAGGCAGAGATTTGTCATCAGCTTTTGGCAATAGCTGCACTCGCTGTTTTCACAAAACCCACCTGGTATGAGATTGATAGGCAGCAAAATAGTTTAAAAAAGAACATACCCAAAGAACAAATAACGTCTCATGTTGAGATACAGTGCCTTGCATAAGTATTCACCCCCCTTGGACTTTTTCCCATTAGGTACTGTTACTAACTGGAATTCAAATAGACTTAAATAATCTTTTTCCCGTTTGATCAACAAAACATGCATAGTACTTTGGAGGTGCAAAATAAATTTTATTGTGACACAAACAATAATGAGAACAAAAAAGTTGACATCTGTTGGGTGCATAAGTATTCACCCCCCTGTGTCAATACTTGGTAGAACCCCCTTTCGCTGCAATTACAGCTGCAAGTCTTTTGGGGTATGTCTCTACCAGCTTTGCACATCTAGAGATGGAAAGGTTTGTCCATTCTTCTTGGCAAAAAAGATGAAGCTCAGTCAGATTGGATGGAGACCGTCTGTGAACCGCAATCTTCAAGTCTTGCCATAGATTCTCTATTGGATTGAGGTCTGGGCTTTGACTGGGCCATTTTAAGACATTAACATTCTTTAATCCAAACCATTCCTTTGTAGCTCTGGCTGTATGTTTAGGGTCATTGTCCTGCTGGAAGATGAACCCCAGTCTCAAGTCTTTTGCAGACTGCATCAGATTTTCTTCAAGGATTTCCCTGTATTTGGCTCCATCCATCTTTCCCTCTATTCTGACCAGTTTCCCTGTACCTGCTGAAGAGAAGCATCCCCACAGCATGATGCTACCACCACCATGTTTCACTGTTGGGATGGTGTGCTCAGGGCTGAGATTAAATTGCAGACAGGTGGACCCTATTTACTAATTATGTGACTTGCAAATGTGACTTGTGAATGCAATTGGTCGCACCAGATCTTTGTTAGGGGTTTCACAGTAAAGGGGGTGAATACATATGCACTCAACACTTTTCAGATTTTTATTTGTAAATAATTGTGAAATCCATGTAATATTTCCCCCCACTTCCAAATGATGCACTATTTTGTGTTGGTCCATTACATAAACTCACGATGAAATAAATTTTAATCTGTGGTTATAACATGACAAAATGTAGAAAAGTCCAAAGGGGGTGAATACTTATGCAAGGCACTGTAGGTACAGTTTTCAATATTCACAGCTTAAAATACCTTAATGGATAACTATTTTTGATTCTTTTGATTGGAGGACCCGAAAAAGACTAAAGGAATATAAATAAGAGAATGGAAAGACAGATGGGGAGTTACCGCTGTGTCACTGTCATGCTGGTTGATGATGCCAGTCAATTTAAATAATCATTTTAAGCAAGTGTGGAGAATCTAACAATATTATCTCTATTATGATATCCATACTTTCCTCGGCCAAGGAGTTTTTGTTTTCATCTGTATCTAGTGGATTTAAATGTGTTTCCATAGGGGAACTGCTGGGCCTTGGGGCAGGTACTGTATGTGCTCTATGAATGCCATTTTTAAATACCATGATTATTGTAGATACCAGTTTACTGCAGCAGCCTTGATACAGAGTTGCAACATCTGGATTTTACACATCTGTAGCTTCCTTCCTAAAGAAGCCACATAAATGTCTGCCCTCTCACTTGATTCCACAGTGGCAATGTTTTCTTTTTGAAGTCGTTTGTGGATTCATACTGAAGATATTAGCTGAAAGTGTCCCTCGCCACAGGCTGTGGTTGAGTTTAGCATAGCTTCAACATATTAAACATACATGGGGTGGTCCTGGTGGCTAACAGGGGCTTTAACTTCAGCTATAAATATACCAGCAATAGTTATAGATGTAATCTTACTGCTGGTGGTCTCAAGGATGGATTTCAAAACACAGTTTATGTTTAACAGAAGTGAAAGTTTCTTGACTTGTACACAACTGTGAATAAAATGCTTAAAAAGGTAAAAGTTTGTGGTTTTGCCATCATGTGAAGTTTATTGTACGCTGCACAGGGTGAGTAAACAGTTCCTGGTGACTCAGTGGCTTTGACTTCCTCTATTAATATGTGTGGTAGTCGCACCAGGTTAGACACTTACATCTAACGACACAGCAACTCTGATTCATTGATTAACCTCAACAGTCTTTTGGAATTTTGGAGAAACAGCTCACTGCACAGGAAGGAAAACTCATAAGAATGTGTCATTTACAGGCTGTGGTTTCTGTGCACACATAAACTGAAAGAAAAAGAAATGGTTCTACTCTAAAATGGGAAATTAACTGCTGGTTTCAAAGTCAAAGGCATTGCTGATAAGGATTACTCCCACAGCCCGAGGTGAGCTCTTTAAAAAGGCTTGACATGACTAACAATCTATAACCCAAAGAAATGTTAGAACAGAGAGAAAAGTAGTAAAAGCTCCAATTTGATAAACTACAACCATTTTGTTCTTAATCTTTTCTGATCACTAGACCAAATATTATTTCAACTTAATCTCCTGTGGCTCAGTGTAATGATACAAATCCTGTAACATCACATATTATTATAGGTTAATGATGTGTACGTCCACAAAATACAGTAAAAGGTTACCTGTACTCCAGAATCCGACTTTAATCTTTTACTTTGTTCAAACGGTTTAATATAACAACACTGTAAGCAGCATCAGGGACCAGTTCAGTGTCTTCACACAACATATATAATCGTATTCTTACTATAAATAGAGGTAGCATATTTGTAGTGTTACAAGTAGTTGTAGTAGGAGGTGTCTGGCATGGTTTTATACGAAGCCACGTCAGCTGTGATTTACTCTCTGGCGTGTAGCCCCAGAAAGAGTTAGGAGAGAGAGAGAGAGAGAGAGAGAGAGAGAGAGAGAGAGAGCGAGAGAGAGAGAGCGTGAAAAGCCCCAACTCTACAGGAACTGTTCCAGCCCAGACAGGGGCTGAATTGTTTTGTTTCCATAGTGACCTGGCAGCACACAGCTGACTGCAGCAGGAGTACACACAGACAGACACACACACGTGCGTGCGCACACGCATACACGCATACACACAGACACACACAAGACAAAGACGGGCACTCACACATTACAGTGGATGGACTGATAGATGGACAGAGGGACATACAAAGGGAGGAGAAGAGATATGTAGGAGGGAGAACAGGAAGGGAGAGACAGTAAGACAGAGCTGAGAGCTGAGGGATGGAGGGAAAGAGGGAGACGTGAAATAGGAGACGGCTCACAGAAAAGAAGAAAGAGAACAACAGATAAGCAAATGCAAAACAGAGTGAAGGGGAAAAAGATGTGTGGGCGGAATTAACTGAATCAAAACACATTCACCGATTTCACCATATAACCTTTATCCCTGTCTCAGCTAAGGATCGTCTTTCCTGAATCATGTTGTTCATTGTTCTTGACTACACAGGCTTCACCCTGTCCCTATCAAACTATATGAGCCCTCTGTGCAGAGCGAATAATCTCATCAGTCACACGGGCAGAAACATGACACCTTAAGATGGGCTGGAACGTCAAACTTCTTCTTTCACAAGCAGCGTAGGTGGAGAAAACTTCAAACTTTAAGAGGACAAGTCGGCCAGCTCCCTCCCCCCATCTGCCTCTTGGTTGCTTGCTCTGTGTTCACATGAAAGTGATAGATCTGGGGCTTTATGACCTCTTTATAGACACAAAGACTGCATTGAGAGCAGGGCAGAAAGAGAGAGTGAACCAGCCCTCCACTCATCACAACACCCTTTCTTCATCCCTGAACTTCCACTCTTTACGACCCCACAGAATCTGCCTTTTTTCAACTTTCTAGCTTTCTAAGTTGTGGTTTTATTTTCCTCCACCCTGCTCATAAACGTTTGTAGACCAACAGTTCACAATGCTGGACACCACTAACCACACGGCCACCTGGGGTTCTGATCGGCCATTTGTGCTCTGGACATCAATGACAATGTGGTAAAATGAAAAATGGCCATTTCTCTCACCCCACTTGGCTAATTATGGAAACCCTTCAAAAACCCATCTTTATGTACATGTGCATAGAAACACACACACACACTGAAGCAGTGGGGGCTAATTTCACTCATACGACAGTCACTGACATCAATGAACAACTGCTGCTTGATTGTTACCATATGGTTTTTCCAACTTCTGTGTGGGTGTGTGGGTGTGTGTGTGTGTGTGTGTGTGTGTTCAGTATTCCTCAAGGAGCAACATTTCAACACAGCTCCACTAACCTCACAATGTGGAAATGGGAATCTCCCCATTTCTGCTAAAGCTACAATTTGTGTTTTTGTGTTTCACAGTAACAGAATCTAATCTAATAAGGAAAAAGAACTATGCTAATATAGAAGCTTACCTTCCAAACACTGTCTTGTTGATAAAATGGATTTAAAAACGCATAATGTAAATGATTGCATTACTATTCGTGCCACTTACAGTGGGTGAACAGGCGGTGCATTTGTCGAAGGCCAGGCTGGCAGGCAGGACGTTGTCGAACCTCGCAAGAAAACCTCGGATCTGTGGAGGAGAAATCAACTCGTCAAATCAAATGACGTCAGACAGGGGAGCCGAAAAACAGCTCAACAATTACACATGTCAAAACCACGATCATGTTATTTAAAAACACAGAACATTTGATATCACATGAAGATAAAGTCTTGCCAACAATCTGAAGAGTTCTAATTTGTGAGGGAAAGTATTTTTGGCACAAAAACAAAACAAAATTTAAATATGATTCAAGGGAATGGTACTAAACATCCAGTCACATATTTTAAAAATCAGGGAGCAGTTTTGAGTTTCTCTGTATTTCACATTTCAAAATCATGCAGAGTGCGCCCTCTAGTGCCAGAGAGAGACCTGCAAACTTTTTCCTGTGATACATTATCATCACATCTCTCACTACAGAAAGCCTTCACTCCTATTTAAGGCTTCAGTAATTATGGCTAATTACTTCAATTATGGACCAAAGAGCCCATTCCACACACACACAGAAACCTCTTTTGCAACACATGATGAAGGGCCACTCATCATCACCAATATATTCCACTTTATTTCCCCCCTCTCAAATCCCCACATCCTCCGGTTAATAAAAGCTTCTCCCATTATGTTTTTCTGGTGACGCACACCGACCAGAAGATGAAGTTACTTCCATGACTGTAATTATCTGGTGGTGGAACTGACAAATGTGTAAATCATTTGTGACCAGTCACCACACAATGCACAACGGGAAGGGTAATTAAAAGCTATCAGGTCTTGTGTTGGGATATTTTGGTGCAAACTACGCAACATTTCTTTCACCCAGGTGTAAATTATTTAATTATTCTGTTGGGTTACATTCTAAATCTCAAACTGTGTAACTAATAATGCATCATCTTGCAAAACATGTTGATTTACAACACCTGCATAACACCGGCATTAATTATGCTCCTTTTTGCATTTCTTTGTTCTCATCTTAAACATTTTCCCATCTGTGTGATGACCAGCTAAATAAAAAATATGTGTTTTAGGAGAAACAGAAGAATGAAAGAGGCGGACGGAGGAATTGAGAGACCGTAGGGATATAAAATGCTTACGATAAGAAAACTGCAACAGCAAATGTGTCCAGTTAATAAATGAAATGAAGGGATGAGTGATTGAATGACTCGGAGCAGTGGGAGAGCGTGGGCAAGTGAGATGAACCTGAATGGACGAGTGGCCCCACATAATAGTGCACCTTCTTCATGGAGAGACTCTTTTGAGTAGTTAAAGGCTCCAGGTATGTGAAAAAAAAAGAAGCATATTGCGTCTCCAGCTTCTGTGCTTGCCTCACTGTAATTTCTCTGACAAATCAGACACAGTTCTCCTTTTTTACACTTTATCATTAATACAAGGAAATGAAAGACTGTGCTGCTTTTATTTTCATCGCTGGATGTTGTAGATAAGATCATGTACATAATGGGGTGGCACCGGGATGTAGTGGGCAGCAGTGTCGCCTCACAGTTAGAGGTTCCTGGTTTGGCTCCTGGTTTTTGGTACTGGTTTGCATGTTCTCCCCGTGTATGTGTGGGTTTTCTCTGGGTACTCCAGCTTCCTCCCACAGTCCAAAAACATATAGGCTGGGGTAAGGATAATTGGAGACTCTGCATGTGAGTGTGAATAAGATAAGATAAGATACATCTATTGATCCCAAACACATGCACAATCACACGACATGCAGAGTAGGGAAATATGTCTTCTGCTTTTGTCTCATCTGGTGAACATCACAGTACACACAGAGCAGTTCGCCCTGGGATACGATGACGACCTATTAAGGGTTTACCCCGCCTCTCACCCACTGTCGGCCGGGATTGGCCCAAGGCCCCAGTGACCCTCAAAGAATAAGTGTTATGGATGAAAAATTGCAAATAATGTTCAGAGCAAAATCAAAGTCACCTCCCAGATTGTGCAAATTTGTGTTTTTCAATACAAAATAGCAATAATGATGACTGAATTTATTTCTTATGTCTTTTCACGTGCCAAAAAAAAAAGTTTAACTCAACTTATATGTACAGTTCAATAACAAAAAAACATGATGCAGTTTCTATAAATCACCACAAATTGTCACTGTGGCACCACAGAAAACAAAGGCTGCAGCTTCAACCCATTGAGCTGCAGTGAGATGTGATATGAGGAGGTGGTTGGCAGAATGTACAAAAACTATCGACACACATATTCACCCGCTCATGCATATTATTTACTCTGCATTTCTCTCTCGTCATCATTCTCTCATCCCCTTGCCTTCGCACACGGCATGTATTTGCATGTCATTGTTCTCTGAAATATTTTGGCCGAAATATGATGAGGAGCAGAGGTGTTGAGCAAATGGCAAGGAATGCAGATTCCCAGGGTGATGAATACTGATGATGCAAATGAAGGTGGTGAGATAAGTACATGAAAGCCATCAGTAAGCATGAGGGCACAGTTTGGTTGGATGTGGTCTTCCTTTATTCTCTGACCACCAGTGCAGAGAATATGATTATTATTTCAGTTTTCAAAATGTGTTTTTGGTCCTTTTTGGCAATCATGGGAACATAGTAGGCACATCTCTGACCTCATACTAAATATTGACACATAAATTATTAGACTGTAAAATTAATAACTTCTAATGAATCAGTGGGAAAGCCTCTGATGCGGTTTATAAACTAAATTAAATAAGTAAAAAGTCTTGAAAAATGGACATAAACACAGTAGCCACACAAGGACACAGAGAAACCTGTATAGGAGTACACTCTCTTTTGAGGAGAACTGCAACCATTTCACTGATTATGTTTATATATTGAGCCATGGATTTTCCTCACTGTAGAGCTGAATAAACCACAGCAAACAGCTTATTCTGGTAAAAATGTTCAGGTTGAATTAGTCATCTTCTCCAACAACAAAAGTACTTCAAATCTACTTCAAAATGGTTGTAGGAAGCCAGAGGGAGTGAACACATTATTTTTTTAAACAGAAAAAGTAAGTTAACCCTTTAGAGTTACCTGGTAAGACACAAACACAATGTGCTTAATCTTATAATATACAAACAATTGTAATATTAATATATTAATAATATTCTCTATCGAAAATAAGCCTTTAATATTAACTGTTTGATAGGAATAAAATCAAACACACCTAAAATAAGTCCTAACCTTGAAATTTAATTATTTACATTATGGGCATTTGCTATTAAGGGAGCCAAGTCCCAATATTGTGACTATGAACAGATTTAAGCCTCTACCTCATGAGTAATATCTGGACTTCATATAGACACAAACACGCACTAGTATAGAGCTCTTTGTTCTCCCTTGAGAAAACTGCTGTTATTTCTATAGCAACCACCAGTGGGAAGTTTATGCAAAGAAAAAAAGGCTTTTTTATCCAGAGATCCTGCTGCTGTACTATCGTTAAGAAGATCTCTTGTTATGTCGCCTTTGCCTATTTATACTGAGCCCAAATGGTGTGAGATTTTAGAAATCATGGCATCAAAGGAGTGACTAATAACAGCAAAGTTATATGCTGGCTCTTCCTGTTACACCCTAACACCTTTGAATAGGCTGTGTAAAAGGGGCTAATGAAAACAACCGTTTTAGCTTTTCAGACTGAATCATAATGGATAATAGCACAGGCATATAATGGAGGTCAATAGTCAAACAGCAGTTACACAGTATTCTTAGTATAAAACATATGGATGTGTGCAAGTGAGTGTCATTGTTCGTGGGTGTCTGACCTGATGTGGCACTAGCCCCAGAGATGTGGGAGGTTCATTCATTCGGTCGTCACTGCTACTGGCCACTGCGTAGCCGCTGAAGGAGAAAGACAGACCATTTTTCTGTTTTCTTTTAAATTCCTTTTTGTACGTAAATGTTATCGTACATTTTTATTTGGACAAAAGACAGAATAACAACAAGAGCACTGTACAAAAAAAATATACAGAAAACTAATTGGTCTAGCTCCCTCAATCTTGACAAATTAAAAGATTTGACACCTTAGGTGTATTAATAACTGTAATGCCACGTCTCACACTGAGCTAGGAAGGGTTTTTGCAAAGTAAGAAATGTCTATCAAGCTTCTACAGAACAAATCCCTGTGTGACAATTTTCTAAAGCCTGTGATTGGTTAGAAAGTAAAAATAATAAAAGAAAGCCACAGTATGATCCTTAAAAACGGATAAAGTAATGGATGATAGAAATAAAAACAGCTTTGAATGTGAAAAACTAGGAGATCCGGTTGCAAAGGAAGGAGCTGCACAATGACAGAGGCACAGCAAGTACAGCTCATAGAAACTCTCCTGTTCTCTGTTGCTTTTAAGCTTTTTATCCAGGATAGGCAGAAGAGCTCTGTGAGGGCTTATAATATCAAAACACTGAGGGAAAATGGCCGTTTTATCAGCCAGAGCAAGCAGACGCTTTAACACGACTTTCACCATAACAGGCAAACAAATTACATTTCCACAAAGACAGACACACGTGCATACTTCATTGGCGTAAAAAGACTTTTAAAAGTCACAAACATTGGACTAATACAGGTTGCCAAGTGAACATCGGAGTTGAGAGTGTTGCTGTATTTACAGCTTTTGAAGGTGAACTGTAAGAGAAAGACTTGAAATGATGACAAAGACCCTACAGTACACTTAAGTAAGATGTAAGTAACTGGGTCAAATCCATATTGGGACAAATACAGCCTGCGGTGCAGTAAGACCTCTGCTGTCTGCAGCATTAAGCTTACAGAAAGTTTAGAAGCCAAAACCGCATAGACACAATTTCCTCAAGTTTTTCACCGGGACTGAGGAACAAGGGGTTCCTGAGGAAAGTAAACCTCAGGCTGCAACAAGATAATTTTGATTCACCATAACTGACTGTGAATGTTTCGATATTATCATATGTTATCTTAGATTAGAGTGATTGTACAAACATTTATTTTTCTCATATTTGAAACAACAGGCTTCATTTTCCTTCCTCCCCTTCTCCATACTATGCATGTATGGTCAGACCAGTATCGCTAAGACTAGGATCCCTAGTTATAGGTCTAAGCTTCCTTACCCTTCACTATGCTGCAGAATGGACACCATCATCTCAACAGCCAGGGCTCCAGCAATCATGGCAAGACCTGGTCTACTGACTGTGCACTGCTGATCCAGAGTCCGATCCCTGGTCGACTGTTTGTGAGAGAAAAACAAACAAAATAAAAACAATGACAACAACATAAACAGCTGGTAAAACAAAAATGAATTGTAACAACTGATCAAAGATAAATGATGTGCAATCTTGTACCATTTTACTTTAATCAACAAAAAATACTCAGTGAAAAAACAGCAAACAACAAACAATTATATCATTGACATTATAAAATAAATTTCCTTTTTAGAAATTTACAAAGAAGATGTTCGTCCAATTCAAATGTTAATATTTCTCTAATGTGCGACAGCGGGCTGGAGCCACATGACATTTACAGAACAAGTCAGGGCTGAATAGTTTACAGCAAAGGACTTCAATAGCTGTTGAACAGCTTTCGAAAATTACTCATATGAGAAGGTCAGGAGGAACAAAAAGAACAAAAAGAGAAAGTAAAGAGTGCCAGGGTACAAAAAACATACACAGGAAAAATGGTGATGGCAAGAAAATGTGATTCTCACAAGTATAATGTTTTTGTCAGGCATCACCACTTAACCATCAACAATATATTATTACCTTATGGCAGCCGGACAGGTTTTGATAAAAACATAGAAATATGTTTACCTTATACAAAACTAACCTACACTTTGGCTTTGTTTTTTGGTCTAAAAGACTTTGTCTCTTTAGCTTGATGGATGCTCATCGCTCAACTATGTTTAACTAGATGCTGACTGTCTGTGTGGTGCTGTGCAAGTGGGTGAGTCAGTTTCTGAAAACTAAAACAATAAACTAAAACAGCCTAAAAGGCAGTAAGTAGGTATTTGATCAATCCATATAAAAAAGTGAATAGAAGCCAAATTAGGTTGAATTTATCATGAAGAAAATATCTAAAAGAATTCTCCTTGTGTTCATTCCTATGTTTTCACATTTTTTTCGAGGACATTAAGTAGTTGAATAAGCTCAGTGTTTGCTTGACATCTGTGTGTTTTTCTCACATCTCCCGGTGCCACGACATCGTTGCAGAAGTAGCAGCCCAGCTTGTGTCCTGGGATGTTGGAGAACAGAGAGGATGCTGGGACGGAGGGCGCAGAGCCGGCTGGTGTGGAGGATGAAGAGGAGGCAGAAGAGCAGGAAGGGGAGGAGTCGGCGCCTGCAGAAACATTCTGACTGACGGGGGGTTGCTTCAGCCCATGGCGCATCACCACAAATGTGTCGAAGCCTAAAGCAGCATTCATCACCAGCTGGAATAACATAAAAACAATAATGGTAAATCGGTTATTGAAGATATTTTCAAACAGTGGCAATACAAGATCTCAAATAGCGTTGGCCTGAATAAAGATGTTTTCCATTTGTCCAAAGCACACACGGCACATTTGAACCAAATCAAATTACCTAAATGGCTTCTTCTCCACAAACAATAAGGGAGCACTGTGTTGAATCATTTTGATGAAGCGGTGACAAAAAGCCTTAATAGGCTCTTTAGAATGTTGAAAACATCTCGACCCTCAGGGAAGCAAAGGAAATAAATCGTAGAGCCAATTTGTGTCTGAAACAACCCCGCGGCACAAATGTTTGTCGGAGCAGGCCATGGAGGAAACCTAATCAGCAGGCCTGAAAACACTTAGCGGCATGTAGTGATGCAAGAGCTGCATCAGTGACACTACTGGAGGTATTACAAGTTCCTGACACAATGTTCGATAACTCCGGACATTGCCTAGAAACTGACACAATTCCAAGAGACACGCAGAAATGTTCTATTTCCTGGAAGATGGCCTCAAAATTTGTTCCAGTTTAAAGTAAAACAAGAATTACGACACAAAATCATGAATGTCCCCCACCCGCTCCCATAAGGCTGTGTCGAAAGTATCAAACTAGATATCATTTTATTTACCCTGGTACTACCATAGAATAGAGGGTTAGGGTTAAACATACTCTGTGTATGTGTGAATACAGTATAATCTTTAAAGATTAAACAAGGGCATAACTCTGTCAGTGCTCCCACCAGGCAACTGCTCGGTGTTCTGTTTCCTTGCTCAACACCAAATCAGCAGACATGTTCAGTTAGGGACTAGCTGCTGATATAAATGGAGCATTTAGCAGATAAAGAAGCACATATTTCTCCCAGAAGTTACTGATATTGTTTATGTATTTTTCAAGAGCTGGTCATGAGTCAAGGTCTACATATATAGTTATAATTATAAATATTTATTCACACAACTGTATGTGCGTTCGTCACAAGACAGGGCCTCTTTCACATCTCATCATGTGATTCATTGTTTATGAAGAGAATATGACAAGCGCAGCTTTAATTACCCCCACATATAACCCCAATCCCACCAGTGATCCCACTGTTTAGTTAACTGTACACACTGTACAGTTAACACAACGTCCCCTCCTACCTTCCTCTTGCTGCCAGCGATCACTGTCGGCAGCCAGCGGCTCTCCCTCGTGTCCATCAGCAAGAAAACCACATCGTGTTCGGAGATGAGTTTCTCCAGCTGCTCGACATCCCGCTGGGCCTGGGCCTGAGTGGCCGGAGAGAAACTCACTGGGTGACCGGGCATGGGGATGCTCATATTGTAGCCCTTTGAAATCTGAGAGGAGGGAAAATAGTACAGAGAAAGAAAGGAAGGGACAAAAGACACAGCTCATAAATTAAGCTGACAAGTATAGGCAAATGATTTTCTGAGGCTGAATACACAGTATCTTTGCAAGGGGGTAATCACATTATCACAACAGTGTAGATGTGACTCTCCTGTAAAATGTGAATATAGCAGAGTAAGGAAATCTTATTCCACAACAAAAGAAGAATATTTTTTTTTTTAAACACGGTAAGGTCAAATGAAAAGTGTAAATGACATCTTCTGTGGATTTAATAACTAAATGTCTCTTATTGTCCATATCTGTATTATTGGGACTATCACTGTGGCTGCAGTGGGTGCAGAGCTCCCAAATGTCAAGAGTAATTTCTCAGTCAAGAGACAGATGGAAAATGGCAGAGTTGAGGTGTGAGATCTTAATAAGAAGAAATGACACTTTTGCTGCATCAGTGGATATTTAGCCTTCGCTCTCCACATTTCAAGAGTGGGAGTTGAATTTGCATCGCACTGTGACGTAAGTGTTGCTAAGCTTTCACAGGATGAATTCAGGCCACAGAGATGATCACATTCCACAGTAAACATCCTCAACCGTCATCTTGAGAATGCCAATAACAGAATAATTCAGATTGTGTAAAAATCCTTCCCCGAAAGATGAGCAGAAGATGGCGAGTTGCTGCCTACACAACAAACTCTCCTGTAAATGTCACTCCACACTATTTGTCCACAGACAAATACCAAATCTGCTGCTGACCTTTTCGACAGTTCACCTGGTTCTGAGGATCACAATTCAATTCATTCAAATCTGTGCTTTCAGCTCAGTGTTTAAATCGGTCTTTGCTTCACACTGGCACCTGATGCTCCCTGTGTTCATAGAAAGAGAAGCATGAGGTAGAGGGAAGCCGACACACACAGATAAAAATAGAAAGGGAGGTATGGTTGCAGGTGGTATAGACACAAACAAAGTGTCCAGACATATCATGTCAGCACAGGCACATCCATCAAGTGTAACGCCTCACTCCTGCCTTTTATTCCCCAGAGAGTGGAGGGAGAGGTTTGGATGACAAGTTGATGACATGACAATTGTGTCTCTGGGTGTGTGTATGTGTGTGTGTGTGTTCTTGAGTGTAGGTGCGTTTTCTCAGAAGATAAATCTCAGGTCTTCTCGTCTCTGACACTACTCCTGACGCATTGAAAAGTATTTCAGGAACAGGTTGGGATAACTTGAAGTTGATTCAACCTTACCACATTGAAGGAAAAACTACATCTTTCCTCAGCAGTCAGACAGTGAGTGACTCAGACTGTGAGGTGTAACAGATGAGCACACGGGCAAATTGGGGAGGAGAGACGGCTCTTAGTCAAACTCAAGCTGAGTCGAAGCCCAGAGGATGTGAACATTTCATTATATGATGTGCTCTACATTTTCCTGACAGGGGACTGCCCACATCCATTCAAATGGATGCTGCCATACAAAATAAAAATATCACAGTTTTCAATGAATCATATTCAGAAAATTGCCATTAGTTGGCAGGTTTATGCAAAATCTATTGAACATTAACTTCTTTTTTTTTAACACTGGTAATCCTGACCTCACATGACACTATAATTAAAAGATGGGTGACCTCCCTCACAACGAAACAGAGCCCTGATGACTCTTGTTAAGGACAGAGGTTGTCGCACCTTGTTAAGCCCTATGTGACAAATTGTGATTTGTGAAAATAATAATAAAATTTGATTGATTTGATTGTTGTGAGTTTTTGCCACTCACTCATTCTGATTCAGTAATATAGCAAAAAAGAGAAACCCTGTCATTAATTGACAAAAAAAATGAAACCATGACAATTAAAATGCAAGTAATTTTTTCTGTATGGTTTATCCATCGCATCTCAGACACAATTACTCAAAAAGGAATATGATTATAAGTCTACCATAAACAAATGTTATCATTTCATTTGCAGCTGAGCCACTGTTGTCTGTAAAATGTCACAGGAAACTAAGACGTACAGGTTGAGATAAAAATATAGTATTTCAAATTTTCAGCATTTTATTTGACTCTAAGAACTCACCACCCCTGGAAAGATTTTGTTGAGTCGGTCGACAGCGGCCATGGCTTTGGACTTCCCTCCTCCGAGACAGTCCTCAAACTCATAGAGCGGCTGCCGAACTGGATTAGAGTACGAGATATTTGCGTTGTCTACAAACGTGATGTGTCTCACTCCCCATCCCTGGAGAACAAAGGAAAAACACATTCATATTTTTTAAAAGATTGTTTTGAACTGAACCTTCTCTAATGCAGCATTTGTGGGCAGATTTTAGTGAGAATGAAAGGCTTGCATGTATTTTCCAAATGAAGCCAATTTCTGCAATTTCTGTTCAGTTTGAAATAAGGGATGAATCAATGTGTCTTTCTAGCTGCTTATTACAACGTCTAACTGAACTATGACTTACAGTACAGAACATCTAAATTGCACTCACACCAGGAAATTACAGGTTAAAAAAAAAAAAGCATTGATGTGCATACAAAAGAAATTATAGAACTTCAGGCAGAAATGTGTGAACAGCTCTCAAATAGAGTCATTATATAATAGTTCTTTTAAAAGCACATTTACTTTACATGTTATCTTTACGTCGCTGTAATAAAGCATTATATTCTAAGAGCAAAAACATTAGACATTTTTCTCAATGTTTTAAGATGCTGCAAAGCTGAAAGTCTAGATTAGTTTTTGTGGAAGACAAACAAGATTCACTGACTTCATAGCTATCAGTTTGGGATGTACTGAAAACCTGCAGGTCATCAGCCATTTGGCTCTGGTTTTGATGCCCAGGTTCAGACTTAAACAGTGAATACACTGAATGAGAGAACAAATACCATTATCTCACTAGTAACTTAGTAGTATTAATATAGTATTTTGAGAATACGATGTTAGTCACGATAGAAAGACGTTGACTATTTACAGTATACAGCGAGTGTTGTGGTACACTTGTTCAGCCTGTGGAAATCATGCAGGGCCTGTGGGTGGCCAAGGAGGAGATACGATTTTGTTTATTGTAGTTTGACTGCAGGTCAGTTTGGGTGGAGGGCATCCGTCCCTTCAGTCTTGAGACAGTGAAGCTTCTTCATCCCCAGAGCGAGTTACAGAGATCAGTAAAGTTAGCCAGTTAAAGAACGAAGAGTTGTGACAATACTGACCATAAAAATCCATGAAAATCTGTCAGCAGTTGGCAGAAGTTCCTTGAATAAGGCTGTAGCACTTTGGAAGCAACCATTAACTTTCTTAACACTTACATTCTTTTATAAAATGATAGATTGAACGGTTTCCCAAGATGTTCTTAATCTTTTTTGCTTTCCATGGAATCCATTCCTGTAATTTTCTGTCTGTCAGTCCTTTTTGTAATCTGCTCTAAAGCCTATGTTTACAGATTTATTAATGATTTAATATTGACCTTCAGCTATGATCTGATTTTATTTACACCTTTAGCTCTCCACCAGATGTCCGTGACAGAAGATGATTTAGCTTCATCTGCAAATGTTTGATTTGATACCTACTAGTTGAGCACCTACTTAAATCCGGACACTTAACTGGTTCAGTTTTAAAGAGTCTGGGGGAAATTAGTGTCACTCAGTGTTAGGTGTCTATTTAACCAGTGATGAGGTGGCTCACTGGTTTGAGACACTGTGGAGGAGTTTTGCACAGAAAATATGACGATAGACAATCTGTGCATCCTGGTTGGGCAGCAGATAAAAAAAACACCCTGTGACAGAGCAACACAAGCACTCAAACACTCCTTTACTTTCCACCCTCTGTCCGTCCATCGCTTTGGTTTTCCAACCTTACCATCAGAGTCCTTGCTACATTGCAGCCCAGAGTCCCGGCTCCCAGGAGAAGACACTTTGTGCTGACCACCTTATCCAGGTCCAGGGAAGGAACCAGCCTCCATCTCATGAGCTTCAGGTTCAGATCCACTGATGACTCTGCAAGCCTGGAGACAGTCAATCAATTAATGTGAAGACCTTCATTACCGTACACTTCCATTCAGTAGTTAAATAGTTTGTCAGATCCTGTATAACAGTCAGAGGCAAGTCCAGTCACACCCTGAGTTTTACCTTTTAGGGTCCATGCATTCACTCAGGTTCACCATCCTGGGTCCCATGGCACCCTTAGGGTTCTTCTCCCAACCTACGCTCTTAGGACAAGCTATGAGAAAACACATTAACAGGGAAGCGTAAGCAAAAGATGTCCTTCAGGGTGACAGAACAATAAGAGAGGTAGCATCACCGCACCCTGTACACAAAACTCTTTTTTCTGCTTCAGTTCAAGTCTAGACACGTCTGTCACTCTGATTTCTGCCTTCACATCAGTACAATGACAGTGTATCCAATTTGTGGTGCTCACACAAAAATCACATTAGAAACCTATTCCAGAATCAATATCCCTGTTACTTTAGATAACCCACTGTTAACACTGTGAAACTACTGTGACCTGAAGAAATAGTCAAATGAGAACCATCGATAATGAAAAACACATGTAATTGGGTCAATTGACCCTTTATTTATAACCTGACCTGTGACATATACAAATATAATAACCTCCTCATGGCTGTAGGCCTCTGTAAACTAGTTAAGTAGCAAGATATACATATCTGACTTAGTTTGATGTATCTGGAAAGTTTTGATAAAGTGGATAACCTAATATCTTTCAAAACAATCCCAAATGCATAGTGCTAACCAATCAGAATCCATTTTAGTTGTCGTTGATAACGTCAACTGAGGTTTTATTTAAAAGGCTTGATGGGCTGGAGCGGTACACTGAGGTAAATGAAGACACCTCATCTGAACTCAACAAAGCCTTCACAGATCACAGGGCTACTCATTTTTCCTAGCCTGGATGCCAGACGAACTTAGCCCCGCCCACAACATTTTGGTCGGGCAGTTCGGTCTGGAGTCGCTCCATTGGGAAAAAATTATGGGGCGTGTTTCAACTGACCAGGAAGTAAAATTCCTCTTCGCTCAATTGGATAGACCTACAACCAATCAGAGCAACGTAGTATGTGACGTATGCTAAGCAACGCATTGTGAGTTATTTACTAACGCCGGGTTCACACCGGACGCTTCAGCGTAGTGCCAAGCCTTAAATAACAGCTGGCTCCCATCCACTCCCATGTTAAAACTTTGTGCCGGTCACACCGGAGGCTGAAGCACCGCGAGGCAGCCTTGGCGCAGCGTGGTGCTTCAGCCTCCGGTGTGACTGGCACAAAGCCGTGCAGCGATCTACTGGATCAACGGGTGATATTATTAGCGCTGCCCGGCGGTTCAGCGTCGCTTCAGTGTCCGTTGTGAACAGCCAAGCGCCGGGGCGATAGGGATTAGCTCGGTGCTTTGGCGTCGCCTCCACGTTCTGTGTTCCTCTTTCAAACTGAATGCGCTGTCGATGTCTTCTAAAACAGACTCAATGGCAGCATCTACACATCTCAGCTCGCCAGCGGCAGGCATGTTTGTTGAAAACGAATTCAACCCGAGGGCACTGTGATGACGTGGTTGATTACGTTACCGTTGATCATCTGTCAATCATCGTATAAAGCCCGCCCTGACAATCTGATTGGCCCGGTCCGGCCATAATTTTTTCCCAATGGAGCGACTCCAGACCGAACTGCCCGACCAAATCTGTTGTGGGCGGGGCTAAATTCGTCTGGCATCCAGGCTACATTTTTCCAACCTTCCATTACCATTTAAATGACTTTCATCCCTTTTTATACAGACGCAGATATAATGGAGAAGCTGTGAGAGACCAGCGCAGCTTGAATAGAGACAGCCTCAGAGAAGAGTGAACTAAGGCAGAGGATTCAGATCATCATCACAATACACATTCACACAAGTGCACACACATTCAAATGGAAGAGTTTAAATAGATGTTCAGAAAAAGAACGTCAAAGTGAGCCCATGTGAGAATGTAGCTGCCAAACGTCAGGAAAACTCCCAGCGATTGTAGTGAAGACGCGTTGAACATGCGACAGACACAAAACTGGGGGGGGGAAAAACACTAAAAGAATACAACAATCTCAGGATAAAAAAGAGGCGACATGCATATAGTTGATGCCAACAAATATGTCAACTTGGAAAGACTATGAGATTCAAGAGCTTTTGGTGATGAGGGCCAAGCCGGTGGCAAAAACATAAAATTTCTGCAGCAGCATTTATACGTCATGTCCTGCCAGGCATTTTCCTGTTGTAGTGAACATGTCTGACCTGGACAATATCCTGCTGTGTTCTTCATATGTGAAGAGAAAACTACAGTAAATGTCCGGACATTTTCCAAATTTCATGTCGGAGAACAGCTTAAGTGTCAAATGCACAAAGACCACCACACACGGGAAGGAAACCAGATTACCTGAGTTGTTGGGAAGTTCAGGTAGTTTGACCTGGAAGATTAAGCTGTGCTGAATGGAGCGGCTTCCCTGCAGAGTTCTGTCCCTGAAACACAGCACCTCCACTGTGTCCAGCTTAGACCCCCTGATACACACACAAATAAAGTGAATGTGAATATCACACAGTGAAAATAATACACAAAGAATGCAGAGATTAGAAGCTACACAAATATAATCTACAACTGAATATTGTGTGACAATGTGAAATCTCAATTAAATATTGAGAAATACTATAAAGAACAATATACTATAAAGATAAATGAGCATTCAAAAACACACGTCCACATACAATACATTTTCCCTAATATGGTGATAAATGACTTGAGTGGATTGCACAGTCAAACTAGACTCAAACAAGCGAGACATCGCGGCTACAATGAAATTCTATCTTCACCCATCTGAGCCAGTATCAACAGCTCATGTTTATCACTGATAGAATGTGTAGTCAAGCACAAGATTGACTGAGGTTTGTATTGGATAAAAACTGCCTCTGACTGCAACGCATGCAGGCGGATAAGCCCTTGGTCTCACAGAACACTATTGCTTAACTGGCCTCGATGAGAATTTGCGGTATGAATAATTATCCAACAAAAATAGTATAAAATAGCAACACAAGCGCCAGGAAAAACTAAGACCTCTGGGGAAGTGTGACAAGAAATGAAAAGCGTACACAGTGTTTTCAAACTGGTTGTTTAACTTAACTGACAGTGATGATGCAGTGTCCTTGTGACATGAACAATGTTTTCATTTCACAGTGATTCATATGAAATCTGGCAACAGATCATGTATTGTTTATGCTACAACAATACAGAACAACCCTTCTGCTGGTTTCAGATTCACACCTGAACTAACTACCTCTCTGTTTTTCAGCACAAACTCAAGACAAATTCATTTGAACCTGTATTGTTTATCCCCTTGTCCTTTGTATGTGTCTTTATGTGCATATCTGTAAATCACTTTAAACAATTACTGAGTTAAGTAAAGAACTTGATTAAAATAAAAGTGGAATGGTACAAAGTATAAGTGATTCTGCTTTGATAAAGCTCTTGCTGAGATGATAATATGACATGGACGATACAGCCTTGTTTTAAATTAAGAATCAATTGTTTTTCTAAGTACTGCAGGAGGCCTGCAAAATTTATTACAAACCAAAAACTATTTTAGGCTATAACCAAGATCTTCCATCATTGGACAACAGTATCGTTTCATTTATATTGTCACAATATTCCATCAGTGTTTTGAAATTGTTTCCCATTTGCAATCTCAGAGCACAGTTTTTCTCTTTATTGCTTCCATCTAGCATCAGATTCCAACTGCTGAGAATTTAACTGCAAGTTTTCATGGCACGTTAACTCCCAAGGAGGCAGATGCTTTACATGATATGATAAACACACGGTCACTGGCCGACATGGGATTAAAATGCCAAATTGAAAACTTCAGCGAAACTCTCTTGATCTGTATCGCTGTGTAAATATTTGAATATGCTAGAATAACAAGGATTCTAAGATTTAATGTTCTGCAAAAAATCTGATGTCTTGTACAAACTTCCCCACTGGTGTTATGAAATGTTTCTTCTGTGAATATTTACGCTAAATAAATCTCTCCACTAGACACATAAGAGCTTCCATGTACCACCAACATTCCTGCAACAACATGACTGAGTCGTCACTCAGCGACATCATAATGTATTTCAGTTATACTTCAACTCTAATGTCAAGATACACAGGATATTTAATGCTTGAATTAATCTCTCCCAGCGTTCTGCTACTATAATCTTCCGTGAACAATTTAATGGCATGTCCCTGCTGCTTGAATCACAGAATATGCAGTGTTAGTACTAGGGCTACCCAGTGTATTGTAAACAGTCAATATTCAAATATACACGTGTGTGGAGTGCACGTGTCCATAGCCAACAGCTGCTGTCTGTTTCACTAACATAACAATAACCCTTTGGTAAGGGTGCAGATATATACAGAGACACGTGCACACAGTACAGACGTGCAGCAATTACTTGGATCTTGCCTTCTCGGAAAAATTAGGGGGTAGCTTTTTTAAATCTTTCGGCTGAGAAAACAGTCAATGAAGTCATCACATCGCAACGGCTGCAGATACAGACTCGATCCCAAAATAAATTGTGGAGAGTCTGACCAGTTTGCAAGATATTGTGCAGAATGGACTTTGTTTATCAGGAAAATGTACAGCTCTGTAAACAAGTAGCACAATCTTAATAGTCGGTGATCAATCAAGGTAAAAGTGAAATTTATCTCTTTGTTGCTAAACTCTTACGAAGTCACTGTTACTAAGCAGCAGCCAGACTTTGCTTTTTCAGTGTGAAAAGAAACTGTTAATATTTCATTTTTATGTGATGTTTTCTTTCAAACTCTTCACAATCCGCTCCGGGGGCTGATTTCTGTATCAACAGTCTCACTGAAGATTGTAACCGCTTCGACTCAGAGTCAGGAAATCGGTTAGGAAGGGATTTCCTGTCTTTCACTTTGTGCCTAAATAAATTAAACTGTGTGGGCTTAGGGACATGCATAGGGAAATACAGGACAACGTGTATTTAAATGCACAATGTGGACCAATACATTCTCTAGAAAATACTAATTTTTCCCCTGTGCACACGTATGCACGCACAAAAACACAAAAAACATAGATTTCAGGTTTACCATTGGTAGGCTAAGAGGATCAGTAGATTCCTCAGAGGCCAGCCCGGATGTTGAGACAGAGTACACGGATCATAGACACCAACAGTTACCTAAATAAACAAACAAGGTGTGTTTACATTAAAGTGTGTGTGTGTCTGTGTGTGTATGTGTGTTAGTGTGTGTATGAGCGACTGCACAGTGAAGATTCAATATGTATCCAATATATCTAATCTATCTAATCTTTTAAATATTTTACTCATAAAGAATTATTAAATAGTTGGAAACTTTTACTAGATATTTGTAAAATCATACTGTTTTGATCTTATTGTGTATATGTACACAGTTGTATTGACTTAAAATGTTTACATAACTCCTACATTGTATTGACTTTTGCATGTATCTGTATCATAAATATATCTGATTATCTGAAAGATGAAAATTACATTTAAAAAAAGCATAAAACAAATCAAATAAGAATGCGTGAATGTGGGTCTATATAAATAAAATAAAATCTTGTCTACCTTCTTAGTATCAGTGAAGAATGTATCCCAGTCCCCGAGGGGAGCCAGCTGAACAGTGTCGTCTGTGTACTTCATTAGGAAATAAGGAACAGCGCTGGTTTCTCTTTTGATCGCCAGATCATCATAGGCCTCCTGCAAGGCTGCGATCTGAGACAGAAATAATGAGGCCACATAAATATGTAGCTTTGCACATCCACCATTGATAATAGCTTGTGGACCTGCGAAGGTTTACAGAGGCATTAAATCCACAATTCTAACATATTTGATTGAATATACAATTAACAAGGGATGAAAGGATGTTACTACATTTCAGATGGATAACTCTTTCTCTAACTCTTATAGTTTAAATTTTGACTCATTTAATTATTTTAAGCAAGTTTAAATTATATAAACTAGGTAATTTGGCTGAGAAACATTTAATCAATAGAAGATTATGTAGAATTTCTATCAGTAAGTACTGTAAGTCAAATAAATAGGTAAGTAAAGAAGAACCTCAGAAAAAACCATGTCTAAAAACATAATTTCCACAACCTTTTTAAAATTCCTTTTATTCCGTTATAGAACCTGTACACACTAAGACACAACATGAGTATTATATAATTCACCAAGAAGCTCCTTTTCTCTATAGGAAATAGGTCTTAGGACAAAAGAAATTTAAAAGGAAATGGGAATGCCAACAATATATACTTTAATCATACAGCAGGCTCAGGTTTTAAAGTCTATATTCAGAATTTGTACCTTCATCACTTTAATAAAACCCCTTCAAAAGAAGCAATGACGAATTCAGGTAATTAAAAGCGTTCTACCTGTTTTGCTGAGAAAACCTGCTCGAGGACAGAAGGTTGCTGGATGATCTTTATCGCCTCTGGGAAGCAGAGTGCAGGGAAGCAGAACCAGTAATAAAAGTGGTACTTCTTCAGGTCCTGAAAAAAATGTGTTAACAAACTGGAATTGAAATAATAGCAAGAAAAATGACAGAAAAACAGAAAGCTGTCAGATGTCACTGATATATGGAGCAAACACATTTATAATATACTGTTTGTACGCACTGCAAAGGTCAACAGGATGAATCTGGAGAGGATGGATGGGTCCTTCCACGCAGCCCCAGACTGTATGTCATCCCAAATCTACAAGACAGCAGGAGATGAATACTTAACTTCAATCATCTCATTTTCTATTACACAGCTCTCTGTCCATTGTCTGGATGCTTGGTCTAATAGATTAGTTTTGTGTCTTTAAATCATTCCATTGCACATCTTTTACCTCTTTGGCCTCTTTCTCCAGCAGAGCCTTCTTATCACTCGTCTTAAAGGCATCAAGTGTGTTGGTGTTATACAGAGTTCCAATAGCTGGACAGCAATGAGCTGGGGTGGGACCATCCCTGACAGCAAAAACCAAAACACTTTAATTCAACTGAATGAACATCCTGCATATGGTACATCTAGTTAACATGAGCACAGTTGCATTGTTGGAGAACAAATGACCTGATGTGAGAGCTGATACAAATTGAGTTCAATGGCTGATGAACTTTAAAAGAATAAGAAATAACCCATCCCATATTGTCTTTACGAATGGAGCTTCACTTAGCTTTCCACAATGTACAAATGCCTAAAGAGGAAAATACCATTATCAATGGCATATGAATCTCTACACATGCATTCCCTTGAAAAGCTTTGATAATTCTTTCAGTAAAGTAAGTGTGTCCTGTCTATTTTCATGCAAGCACATGATTTATTCGTCACTGGAGATCCATCTAAGTCAATCTGTATTTTTCTTGACGTCAGAAGAATTACTTATGCTTTAATGTATGATAAGATTTCAGTTTGATGTTGACTTAGATAAATATATATTTTTTCAGAAAGGTTTGGATAAGGTTTATTTGGTCAATAGCCTTTATTGAATCACACTTACGCATCAAATGCACTGAACTCCAAAGTCAGGCGTGTGGGCAAACCAACAGGGTCACCTGTGGGACAGAAATATGATTAATGTACGACTTTATGTAAGTACATTACAAATATGCATTTTAAATGAGCCAATTCTTTCTGGAACTACATTATAAATATATACATAAAACATCAACTGGAGAGCCACTGTTATAATGATACCCTCTGACCGCACTGCTCACCATTGTAGTAGTAGCCTTTAATACATTTTGGGCTCTCGTCCAGCCTGTAGTCATTGAGTTTCTTCTGAGTGAGCTGGTGCCAGAAACCTGCCTCCAGGGCGCTGCTGAAGGGAGCAAACTGCAGCTTGAGGTCCGCTGCAGAGGACGTGGCGGCTCCACTGGTGTCAGACGCCATCACAACTTCACTACTGGGTTTTCTAACTGTGCTATGAATTAACTGTAAGCTTCTTGATGGCTCTGTAATCTGTCATGACACACAAACAGTATGAAGGTTACATTCACTGTCATAAACTGCAACTTCACACACACAAACTATTAGCTTCAGAGCTCAGGACCTCTAGTGATGATATTTGATTAACAATCAAACAGTAACAAGGCACAAAATCATTCAATTCATTAATATAGAGTCTCATATGTTCTACAGATTGTGTCTTTGCGTAATATAAGAGTCTGTGATCAAATACAATGTCCAGACTACATATACAATCTGATACATTTCTGGGTCTGAAACACTAATTTATATTAATAATATTTGATTAGTTGTGCGTCATTAAATTGGGAAAAAAACACTAAAATGACCATAACAGTTTCCCAGAGTCTGATCAAATCCCATCTCCCCAAATTCTTGGATTTTATTTGCAATTATATTAAAATATAAACACAAATCACAATTTGTCTCATATAGTCACATCCTCTGTTCTTAACCCTCAACAAGAGGAAGGAAAAACTACCCCCCAAAAAAACAGGAGAATAACGAAACCTCAGAGAGAAACACGTGAGGGAACCTCTCTCCCAAGTGGTGCAATAGATGCTTCTTGTAACTGAACACACCAACGTGACAGTATTTGCAACATTGATTAGAAGAAACAGTTTGTAGTATAATGGAAAAGTGTCTATGTTTACAGTATGTGCACATAAGAAAATGTCCGATAGATATGAAGGGAGCAGCAGCGACAAATGAAGTCAGTGTCAGTACTGGTAGAGTATGTGAGTAGGTGTGGTGTATATCAAGTAGTCGCCCTCCTGATGTAAACATCTTGACACATACTGGTGTGAAGGTCCAACCCCCCCCTGTTTTATTCATATGATTTTCAACCAGAAAACACTTTGGAGCTTCACAGTGAAGTTGTAACTCCATATTTAGTGTGTGAGGACTTTCACACATGTGAAGTCACTGGCACATGAAGGAAGCAGCTTCCTCTTCTCCTCTGACGCGTTTTAACACGAGCAGTATCTACACATCACAATTCAAGGTTTAACTGCAGCACAACCCAGATATCAAACAAACCCGAGACGCGTTTTCTTTGTCAATATCTCAAGAAGCCGAGGTTACTTACCAGAAATCCTCACTTCCTGGTGAGGCTGATCATGTGACAAGCCGGGGGACGCTGTCAATACAGCAGTGCAGTGTGGGTAGTTAGCTCGTCGGGCTAACCCCGGTTAGCAAACCGCGGCAGAAGTGTGTCTCTTTACTTTACGTGACGTGCATCATGGTGTAAAATATGATGAACCAAAATAATAACAAGGAGGCGCAGACGGCGAAGAAGGAGAGAACCGACAGGAACCTGTAAGCGCCGCTTCTTTTCATGTCGGAGCGACCAGACGTGAACCAGGATGTGAAGTTGCAGGTGACGTCATCACATACCTCAGACATACACATGTATCGCACTTCCGGGTTCATTTCTATTGTGAAGTTTGCGGGAAAATTAAAAAAAAACTGTCTTGATCCGGACACCGCTTAACGACAATGAGTCAGGGACCGCCTGTAAAGTTCACTGCTGAGGAACAAACGACGATGTCAAGCTGTCACTCACAAACTTAGCAGTACAAACTTCTTTTAGCTTAAAAATGTAAATCCAGTAGCTCTGAGTATTAGCCATCTGAACAGTGTCAACTGATAATAATAATGCTTTTTTATTTATACAGCACCTTTCATACATAAGATGCAGCTCAAACTGCTTTACAATAAAATCTAAGACATGAAATACGATGGATCAATACAAACACGTCAGCAGTAAAACAAAGACTTAAGATAAAAAAACATGAAACTAGCGAAAAGTATACGAATAAAGAAATTAACAGAATAAAATAAAGACAATGTTGTTAAAAATAAGATCAAACTAATTAAAAGCAATATCATAGAAATGGGTCATGAGAAAGGAGAGTGGATTGTCCATTTATTCCACAGGTTGGCACATGCCTTTCCGAAACAGAAGTCGAGAAGTGTAAAATGGTTTATTTACAGTGTATTTTACATGTTACATATACAATACTGTCTGGCTGAGAAGATGCTTAATAAATACAAGATTGTGGACCTGCACCAAATTTCACACACTCATAAATTACACTAGTTGTGAAAAACATCTGCCCCATGAACCAGATCTACCCCCAAAGTCAATAGGTTATTCTCGGACCCAAAGGCTATAATCAAGTTTCCTGGTACTCCGTCAGTAGTTTTTGTGCAATACTGGCAACTACCAAAGAAACACAGATGAAAATACAATCACCTCGGTGGAGGTAATAAATACTATATGTTCTTGAGGAATAATTCACTTTATCTTATAACAGATGTAGAGTCAGTGAATATCTTGGATGCCTATTTGTCCTGTGGGCATCAATCATGATCATCATCACATGACCACTTTAGTTTACTTTTATGTTACTTTTACAATTGAACACTGCTAATAAGTAAGTCACTTGATAAATGTGACTTCATCCTTCAGTAAATAACCATATTTATTCTTAAATAGGTATTTTAGAAAAAAAGTGTTGGTCCAGAAATGCAATCGATGAAGACCGTACTTTTCAAGTTGGCTCTTATATGCAATTGATTTTCTTAAATTTTCTGTGACTATGAAAAACCTAATAAGAATGAGGACACACAAATAAAGGACCACAGCCAAAGCAAACATTTTAGAAATATCGATTTCATGTAGTTTCTAAAATAACATCTGTTTTCAGCTACATTATATTTTCTGCATCTTTGATTCCCCGCATTAATTCCTGAATGTTTTTCCCCCCTTCCCAACAATATACTAAAACTATCAAACAAATAATTTATATATTATTTCTCTATTGTCAAAAAGTACTCAAATACAAATATGCTGAAATACTGAATCAGGTCTTATACATACTCATAACCTTTTTTTAAATACCCACAATGAACCCTAAAGTCTGAGGATTTTCAACAGCTTCTTAAGTGAAAGATTGTAAATGTATAAGATAAGCCTGATTTAACTACTATAATCATCAAAAAACACTTAGGTCTTGGCTAAAGTAAGATTCGCTGAATTTACAATTGAAACTGTCTATTGCAGTGAAATTATGAGTTTAAGTATCAGTGGCTCCTCCACAGGGAACTCACTGACACAGAATGCAGCTCGAGGTCATTTGAGGTACATTGACATTCGAGTCGTATTTACTGATTCAGTGAAATAAGGAAACACATCCAACAGTGAGACTCATGTGTTTACTGTGAACTACTTGTCAAACCAGTTGGCTTGTGTTGTTAAGTTAGATTTTCATAGCACACGTCAACTTCCCCTCAGTCGTTTACCGACCGTGATTAAATTTCAATTTCATGACAAGGTATTATGGAAATATGACAAAATAATATAAATAATAATAATAATAATATAAATAAAGCAAACAGACGTTAATTTCTGCAGAAAATGCCGCATTTGACCCATGAATTCCTTAAGTATGCACTACACAGTTGTTGTCAGTCTGTTTCACACTTAACCATTGTCCTGTTTTAATTTCAGTTGACTCCTCTTTGTGGTGCATGATCAAATCAAGTTGCAAACTTCAAAAAGATACAATGGAATCACTTTTATAGGTAAGACATTTCTGTAGATGCTGTGTCTATGCAGTTAGTCACTGGCAGCCATAGAAAATGTTTGGCATGCCCTGTCAGTTAAATTTACCTCAATTTGCCTCATCATTCTCTCTCTTATTTACAAATCACATGAAATATTTCTTCTTTGAAGAAGTACCATTATCCTCATCCACTTCAGAAATGTCTGAAAGGAAACATTTTGGAGGGTTATGGTTCAATTAAAATCTTTAAAAAGCCTTGGTTTACCCTTCACAAGCACTCAAAGCAATCAGCTTCAATACAATGATGTAACTTAAAACCACCTCAGAGAGCCTCAATGTGGCATCCTGCAAAGCTCCTTGATTGATGTGCACATTTTAGGCAAACTTTGACTCCCATCTATAAATCATGTAACATAAATCACCCACAAAATAATAAGGATCACGTTAAAGACGGGAAGAGGTGAGGGCTACAGAGGTTCCTCCCTGAATCATTCACTGACAGAAACGAGTGCTGGCACTAAAGGGGATGATGTTATCGCTGGTTGGCAGGTTTTCTTACAATAACAATAAATATAGTTTGAAATGCAGTGATTGTTTGGTCAGTTGCACAACCAAGGTTCTTCTCTGACATACAGTGAATTATCTATTAGGTTTATCAGGGTCAACTGGGACAATTCAATAATATTATAATAATATAAATGATATAATGTAATAACATATAATTAAAAACCCAAACTAAGAGTTGGGAACCCCGCGGGAGATGTCACAAGATGATTTACATAAATCGAAAACATTTTTTGAAACAATTAGATATAGCCTATCTTGGTCACAATTGTTGAAAAAGATGCATATTGATATAAAATATATATCTTTAGCCTTCTGATTTTCCTCATGTGGCCTGACTTCTGATGGGATTATGACAGATGAGTTGCTTCAAACTAGCTAAAATCAATATTCTTCATGTGCTTCAACCACCTCGGCTGATACTTGGTGCCGTTATTGTGGGGGTCTGTGGCTAAAGCGTTTGGTAACCCCTCGAATAACTGACTTTATCCCTTACATATCCTTATTTGTCTGTTTGTAATAACAAGTAGCATCATTAAAACCTAGTTAAATGCCATTAAGTAATCTTTTCTAGCTGATACAAGTAATAAAGAAAACTTTGAGGGTATGAAGAAAGCCAGACAGCAGCAGGAATTTATTCGCATAAGCCTCTCAGAGACGTCCATGTGATGTACATGCACATAAAAACTTTCCGTGGTGGCTCTTAAACGTGATGAATGCACTGTCACAATGGGACAGAAATTTGCGTTTGAATCTGCAGTTATTTGTATCTACGAGCCGAACTTAAAGGCTTTGATTTTTGATAGCTCAAAGACCAGTGTTTTTCCTGAATACCAGCCTGACACTGGCTCCATTCTGTTGACAGAGATGTACTCAGTGCTATCACACGCACACATCTACACATCATCAGCTCTTCCAGCTCAGTCCCACCCCACCCTCTGATTTGTTTGATTTGGCTAAGTAGTGACTCACAACCAGTCTGTGTTCATTGTACACAGGAGACATTATGGGTTTCTTGAGCCACATTTGTGTTGGAGTAATATACAGCAGTTTTTAATTATTACAACCTGTTTTCCAATGGTTTAATTCGCATGCAAGAATTTGAAATACACCAATTGGCCCCTGACATGTAAAATGCAAATCACTCGACATAACAAACTGCTTTTGAAAATTTAAACACATTGATGTTATGGGAACGGTAAAAGGTTTTTCCACAGTGAGATTGCAGGCAAAGCCGTTTCCTAATGGGAGCCATACTGTGTGTTGTTCTGTGACGCTCGAGCACACTGGAAACTCTTTGTGTGTTTGTTTCCAAATATTCAATCAATACCGATGCATTACAGGAGTCTCAAATTTATGGGCTCTTTCCTGCTGCGGGGTGAAATGACATTTGATGCTTGTAGGCTAACGGCAGAAAAGGTGCCACATCATATCACAAAACAGACGAATGTGAAATCAGTAAGCTTGGCAATCAGTAGCTAAAGGGCAGTTTTGTAAGAGCGACCGGATTTAAGCAGACGCGGTGCAGACAGTGGTGTTTTGATTCAGCCACTTGTGAAGGAAAATTCTACTGACCAGTGTCTAAGGTAGTGGAAATCCCCTGACTAGGTGTCTCACTGCTATGACCTTGATAAACAGGAAGGAACCCTTATTTGGTAATGTTTTTCTTCCAACTGGTACCACGGACAGACGGACACAGCATATAACACATAGAGGATAACATCATGTCTTGAATGTCTTATTCTTTTTCATATAATGTCTTGTGAAACGCATCTTTGTTTAAGTTCTGGCTTTTGTTAACCTACGGCCGGTTGTTCCATTTTGAGCACCCGTGCTTGTTGTATAAACTCTGCAGAGCATATTATTATAAAGACTCAAAAGCAACTCCAGTCTGAGTTAATTTCATTATTTCAAATCTCAAGATGAATTTCCAACACAAACTATTTATCAACTGTCAACAGCCTATCCACACTGTGTATGTCGATATAAATTAATAACATTTGTATTTTGTTTAAATTTCTTTACATGATGTATTTAATGATTCACTGTCATCTTCTGAATGAAACCAGACCAGAACACTTCATGGCGAAATAATTTTGAAAACATTGGCTTTAATCTCTGAGAACCTACATGAAATAACTGTAAGCTTTTCTTTTTTTTTTGCAGACCTTTAAACAGAAGCGTGAAACAAAAGGACAAAAGAATAGATCCCTTTTCAGCTCAGTAGACAAATGCCAAGATGTGTGTTTTCCCTGGATGCCCTGAGGTCTCATATCCTGTTTTAATAATGAAAAAACGTGACAATTGAAAAAGAAAAAACTTGTGATTCATGACAGTGCCTTTAAAACAATACAAATCCACCAGCATCCTGTTAAATCAGCTCTAGATTTATAGTTCAAAAAAAGATAAATAAATAATGAAAACGCTTTTCTTTAAAAACACATTTTGGACATAGTAGCCATCGTTCTACATTAGAGCCAAGAACATAAATGCGTGCCCCTGGTTCAGAGATCAAATTCCTCTCTGTTTAAAGACCTCTAGTCCCACACAATTGCTACTATCACTGTAGAATAACATAGACAAAATAAATAACATCATGTTCAGACATCATCCAAACTGTTGCCCCAAGTCTGAGAAGTGCTGTGAGCTACAAAGTTAAAAATAATCAGAAACAACAGACATTCAATGGTTTTGTCCATCAGCAGCCTCTAAGATTTTGGTTCTGCTTGTTTTCCTGTCACAATCGAATGTTCAGAATACTTTTGAAGACCCTTTTAAAGTTCCCATTGCAGAGTGGGTATATGAAAGGGTTGAGAGTGGAGTTGATGTAACCCAGCCATATCGTGAACATGTGCAGGTCATGGTGCACACACACTCTGCAGAACGCCATGACCATGAAAGCTATGAAGTACGGAATCCAGCACAACATGAACGCAGCAATTATGAAACCCAACTGCTTGGCTGCTTTGTGCTCTTTATGGATCCTCAGGCTCTGGATGCGCTGACGTGATTGGTCTATAAACTTTTGCCATGTCT
The DNA here is from genome assembly GCF_947347685.1 of Pleuronectes platessa. Lineage (NCBI taxonomy): Eukaryota > Metazoa > Chordata > Actinopteri > Pleuronectiformes > Pleuronectidae > Pleuronectes > Pleuronectes platessa. Next base: position 10,714,093 of record NC_070627.1, on the reverse strand, counting down.
GTCTCAGAGTCAGCGCGTTGGCCGGGTCCAATTCGGCGTCTTCAACCCCCTCATCCGTCCAGGGCAGAGCCTGACTGGGGTCGTAGGTGGTATAGAGCGCCGACGTGTATCTCTGCACATCTGACACCTGACTGATATCGCAGACGCCGCTAACTGAGTTTGGTACAGTGACGTGACATTCGTTTAACGATGCTTGAAGTTTGTGCTCATAATTTCCCTCGGAGAAAATGACGTCCTGGGGCACCGAGTTGTTCCTCAGAGGAATATCAGCATCCGGCTGCTTCTCCTCCGGGGCCAGGGAGCACCTTTTGGCCTTTCGTGCCATTCTGAGTCGCTCTGTTGTCATGGCAAGCAGCGATGTCTGCTGGCATTTGACAACAATTTTCCTGTGAGATGCAGAAGGAGCAATTTTGTTTTTATCAGCCTCCTCGAGGGAGTACGCCTGGTCGAGAGTGTTGTGGTCCAGCAGGCGTTGCTTTTTAGAGGGTTTGAGCGGAGCTTTACTCTCCCTCTCAGGTGACTTGGAGGAATGTTTCTCAGGTGTTTTGACATTTTGTCCATTCTCGTTCTCAAACGAGTCAGTTGGATGGATGATTCTCTCCCGGTCCCTCAGATGCTGCCTCACGGCCAAGTAGATGTTTGTGTAAAACCACAGCATCAAAATCGAGGGCACATAGAAGTTGAAGACGGCGGTGATGACCTTAAACCACGTGACGAAGCGGAAATCTGTGTCACACTTGTTCTCCTCCTCAGGTTTCAGGTCCACGTGTGTGAAGGACCTCCATCCTAGAATTGGAATTATCCACATAATCGACAGCAGCCAGGCCCCAGCGATCATCACACTGGCTTTTCCTCGTGTTCTATACTTGAGGTACTTAAGCGGCTGTCTGACTGAGCGGTACCGGTCCAAACAAAGGATGAACAAGCTGAAAATCGAGGCCGTGCTCGCCACATAGTCCATAATGAGCCAAAATTGGCAGACAGCTCGACCCAGCCTCCATTCATCCTCCAGTAAATACACCAAGTTAAGAGGCATGACCGTGGTCCCCACAATCAGATCCGCCACCGACAAGCTGACGATATAGAGGTTCCCGACTGTGTGCAGGCTCTTCTCTCGCTTCACGGCGTACAGCACAAGCAGGTTCATGAATATGGTAAGGAGAGAGACGAGTCCCAGAAAGACCCCCAGCAGGGCGTTGTGTAAGCGGCCGTGGCTGCTCAGAGTGCGATTGATCCTCAGTGAGTCACTGTCAACGAGGCCACTCCAGTTATTGCTGTTATTGACGTAGCTGCTGGTGTTGAGGTGAAGTACAGGGTTTGTGGAGGATGACAGACCAGATTCCATCATGGGAGGTTAGACGCTCACCTCATCGTGTGAAACTGTCCTCAAACATGACTGTAACTGCAGACTGTATGAAGCAGTGTGTTTGAATCAGGTGATGAAGGTGTTTGGAGTCAACACTTGCTGCATAACAACCAGTGGAAGAATCAAGTAATCCTGTCATCAGCCTTGTGTTGATGTGTAGTCCATTTGTCAGATAAATACATATATCCCAACAGATAATACCTGGAAAACATAAAGAACATCAGAGGTTAGAATTGCAATTTGTCACATTTCTTTTCTTTTTTGGGGTCTTAATTCAGGTTGTAAGATTTTAATCCCATTTCTTTCAGAGTATCTCTCTCTTCTCACATTTGAATGGATTTTCAGGATATGAGAGAGAAATCAACTAAAAGGGCAAGATGCAAGATAAAGAAACACTTAAATGCTGCCTGACACATTGGATCTTTGTTCTTTTATGTTCGGATATACATTCTCATTGGACTAAAATTGCTCATGCTGTTTCTCTCTCACTGTCCAGCTGGCTTTTTTTTTTACACTCATATGAAGTGAGGGTGACACATCCCATCAATACACAGCAGAGGACCAACTGTGTGACTGGAACAAAGGAGGCTATATATCTATCTATCAATCTAGCTATGTATCTGTCTGTCTGTCTGTCTGTCTGTCTGTCTGTCTGTCTGTCTGTCTGTCTGTCTTTCTATTTGTCTGTCTGTCTGCCTGTCTATCTCTAAGCTGTATCAGTAAAGAACCGCAAGTGTTCCATGCTCAGGAAAAATAACACAAATCTCTCAGAGCAGCAATGGGGGCTGAGATGGTTTTTAGAAGCGCTCCCTCAGAAAGTGACTCATCAGTTAACTGTCACCGTGGTTTCGATATTAAAGTGATTCAATGCAGGAAGATGTATTTTCTTTCATGTTTACATCTGCTTGCCTCAACCAATTAGATGAAACAGATAAATACATAAGCCAGAGAGGGACAGAAATGACCAAACATTGGTCTTGATAAGAATTCCAGCTTTTGGGAACAAGTAAGTCTGGGGGCGATAAAACAATAACAATAATAATTGAGATATAACTGTCATCAATAGCAATAGTCTGTGACAAAAGTAAACATGAATCACAATATATTGCTTATGCATTGTGTAAGCATGGTGAGGAGGATTTTAATATGTACTTGGGTTCCTTCTCTGCACATCAAGTTTAAATCAACAGCTTTCTCTCAGGAATCTTTAAACTCAAAAGAAATGATGATGTGACATTTATCATGATAATCATCTATATTCGACTGATGCAAAAACTTGATAAAATTGTTTTGCCCTATCGCTCAACAGTCATTTAAACAATGGGACAATGACAGCAGCATATTGCAAATAATTATGAATGCACTGAATTTAACTCAAATTCAAATGTACAAACAAGATATGAAGATTAAACTGAAACACAGTACATCCTGTTTGCCATATGTGGAGCCTCGCATAAGAGGCATTTACTCAAACAGTGTGTCTATCATTTATAACGTGTGACTGTGTGTCCAGTATCCCTGTGTGTACAATAACTGCCTCTGCAACACAAATATTTAGAAACCTTATAATTCACTGAATTCACAAAGAATGACACAATACGGAGGGGATGTATAAAAGAGATGCAAAATAAACCTGCTGCGTGTTTTCTGAATTAGAGCTGCACAATCTAACTGCACCAGGACAGGACAAGATATGTATCAGACTCTAATTCTTCAATGTGATTAAATCCTAGATGCGCTTTGCCTGTCTGGTTTCATTAGAAAAGGAGCGCAGACACGGATTAATCGCGCTGACTCTGATGAATCCATCAACGTGAGAAATGGCTTTCGAAGCGAAGTCAGTGCGCAGAGATCAACCTGTTGATCCGCGCGCGGAAACTTTTCAGTTTTGGTGTCAAAACGATCGAAAAAATAGACAATGAATGGACTTCAACCCTCTGTGTAATCGTCTCCACACATACCTCTCAACATGAATCTCCACGTCCAAATGTGCGTTGTTATTCCTGCTTCTTGTGTTCGGGCTGAAAATCCCCCAAAAGAATGAAGGAAAAAGGTTTTAAGGAGAAAGAAGAATCGCTTCCTTCCTCTTCCTCCTCCTTCAGCTCTCTCTCTCTCTTTCTTTACTCTGGACTGAACTCAGACTTCAGAGTCCACGTGAACAAGTGCAGCCATAAAAAGGAGCGACTGTCTCTGGATGGAGTTTTCACCTGACGGGGTCGCGCGTCATGATTTCACTGTGTGTGGGATTCACACCGTCAGCGAGCGAGTGGGTTCCAGCGAGTTCCTGCATAGCGATGACATGTGGAGATAACTGCGTCGAAACAAAGTTATACTGAAGGAACAATTAGAGGGCGATTAACAAAAGCTACAGCAGAGGTTCTCTAACTAGGGCTCGGGACCCCCGGGGGGTCGTGAGACACTGAGAGGGGTGGTCTCCAGATGATATCCCCAAATCATATAAAAAAAATAGTAATTACATTTTTTATAAATGTAAAATATAAACATGCAAATAATAATTATAGCCAATGTCTAAAACTATTGAAGGAACTGGTGACCTCGTCTTCAAACGTTTAAGAAAACAACAGACAAAAACAACGTAACGTACATAACGTAAGCCCCTACTTTCAAAATCGACTTGAAACGAGTACTCGAAACACCATCGCTATGCGAGTTCCTGCATAGCGATGACATGTGGAGATAACTGCGTCGAAACAAAGTTATACTGAAGGAACAATTAGAGGTCGATTAACAAAAGCTACAGCAGCGGTTCTCTAACTAGGGCTCGGGACCCCCGGGGTGTCGTGAGACACTGAGAGGGGTGGTCTCCAGATGATATCCCCAAATCATATAAAAAAAATAGTAATTAAATTTTTTATAAATGTAAAATATAAACATGCAAATAATAATTATAGCCAATGTCTAAAACTATTGAAGGAACTGGTGACCTCGTCTTCAAACGTTTAAGAAAACAACAGACAAAAACAACGTAACGTACATAACGTAAGCCCCTACTTTCAAATTCGACTTGAAACGAGTACTCGAAACACCATGTTGTTAGCCTTAATGTTCGATTGTGATCCACGTGCGAATGCAGGGGCCTAGGACACTTCGATGACACCACAGGAGCAGTATGGAGACATTTTATTATTTATGTTGTTTTTGTATTGGATTTGGCTGCAACACTGTTTATCCCTGAAACTCCAAAAGTGTTTTGTGGAATCATACACATCACCCACCTTTCCACCAGCATAGTGGTGCAACAGTAGATAATCTGTGAATTTTCATTTTTGGGTGAACTCTCCCTTTATGCGCTCTGATTTTCTTTGTACCCACATGACCCTTAAGATGATGGTACAATGTTTTAAAGTCAGATTTAATTATCACCGACAACATAACCAGATGTCCATGCATGTGATTTGTTAGGATATAGCCTTCTTTGTATGCCTCAACCACTTCAGGGATAATGGAGGTCACGATTGTCTGGCACAGTTATGTTAGTTTTGGGTCAGGGGTGGACAAGTTTGGGATCCCCACAGGTTTTAATAAACATCTGTTGGCAGAGACTTAAGTAATTGTAGGTTTCAGTTTTATAATAAAACTTTTTTTGATATGGTTTTAATGTATTTTACAGATATTGCTTTGAAATGTATAGAACATTAGTATACGTTTTACTGGTATATTTTGTGGTGCTTTTAATTAAATTCTCTTATGACCATTAATTTCATTGAGGGATCGTGTCAATACTATGAAAAAACATGGTTGTGTTCCTTCTCCAGAGGGGTAACAGAAAAGTGAAAGCAATTTTAAGGATTTATGCCAGTGCTCATTCTGCTCAGGAGTATCAATTCAACTCAATTCCATTTGACCAAATTAAACACAAATACATCCCCAGCTTGATATCCCAACACAACATGTCAGCCAACGGGCACCAGTGCCATGGCTTTATGTACAATATAAAGAAAACCGGTTTGACTTGTTCCCAGTTTGACTCAAGTCATCTTAATTTATATTCTGTGATGTTAAACAACTTCCTATGAAAGATTATCTTAGCCTTCAAGAAAAAACTTAGTGATAGAAGTAGCAGTAATACCTTTAGAGTTTATGAGTGTTACTATAGTACAGAGAAAATTTGAATAGAGGGTGGGTTTGCTCGACCTTATCTCTTTATGACACGTGTTTATGGCTTTATTGCAACTGATCCAGTAATTCTGTTCTATTTTATTATCCTGTTGTGACACCTGGCTAAAGGCTGAACTTGTGGCCACAGGTCGAGGACCGGAAATTGAAAAATTCTAAACTTTGCTTTCCGGGCTCACTGGTTAATACAAAGCAGAAACAGAAACCCAACTGTCTTCTCGCTCTGTCTTCCGGTTTCTTGAAAATAACCTTGAGTTACTTCACTTCTTCATTTGGGGTAGGAACCCACCCCTGAACTTTGAGGTGCTGATCACAAACCACCTCAGTCTGATGAAGCCAACAGAACGACATTGTTTGCAAAGAGAAGGGATGCAATCTCTTCTTACCACCTCCATCCTGTTAATGAATGTCATAAACAGGATTGGTGACAAGGAGCACATTGTTGCAGCTCCCTCTGGAAACGTGTTTTGACTTTGTGCCAAATATACAGAGGAAAAATCTTGCTTTGGAAAAATTTTATTATTATTACGAGGTGCTAGTAGACGCACATTTATTAATTGAGGGCAACATTCACTTCAGCCAGATTTGCGAGCCGTGTCACAATTTTTTGCATGTCGAGAAATAAAGACTTGAGAAAATAAAATGTCTGATTTAACAAATGTCACAGAGTCAATCGATTTTTCTCTCTTGGGAGTCTGACTGCGAACAATGCATTTCATGACAATATGGCTGCACTCAGAGCTCTAGGTCTATTTTAACATCATTAAGTCAACTGCATTGTTGTTGTAGTTCTGTAAAATAATATCTATACACCCCAATTAATTTGAACTTTTTTATACTGTAATAATAACTCTCACTGTCGTGATGTCATTTTAGCAAAATGGTGATGACTAATCGGTTTGTCCAAATCATCTGTAGATCGTATCTCACAATATTGTGTTTCGAAAGTTATTGCAATCTTCCCAACATCACATCTGACTCATTTTAGTGACATCATGATGACATCATCACAGCCATATTATAGAAAATCATTTCTTCATCTATTTAGGCTTCAGGTTATGTCTATAGTCCTAAATTGTTAATACATGTAAGTTTTATATTGCTCTCATTATTTGCATAGATTTATTGGCAAATATATATTTAGGACAATATGTTTGTAGATCTTGATCTTGACTGATCAGCTTCAAAGAGTAATGATCTGAATACAAACTCACAAGTAATATTCCCACCAATTTAGATGACTGGTGATTATGTGAAAATGAAATGAAAGTTGAAAGACACTATTTTACATTATTTCTATTCTTGTTCAAGCGGGAGTTGCACCAATCATTTTCAGAAATAACAGGCCCTAATGGATTATGTGCATCCCCAGCTCTTGCCTAAAGGAAAAACTGAAGGGGAAGAGGTGATGAAAAATAAAAGAGAGGAAGGAAGAAAGGGCAGGAGGGGACAGGAAGAAACGAAGTGGAGATGAAAAGGGGAGGGAAGTTCTAAAGAAAAGGGAGCAGGAATTTGTGTCCGATAAATGCTGTGTGTGTGTGTGTGTGTGTGTGTGTGTGTGTGTGTGTGTGTGCGCATGTGTGTGTGTATGTGTGTATGTGTGTGTGTGTGTTTGTGAGAGATGTGGAGGAAATGGAATGCTAACCTAAAATGAAGAAAAGACCGAGGTGTCCTTATATTGAACTCCTGGACCCCTTTGGGAAAACCCAAGCTTTCATCAAATACCATGAAAGTAGTTGAGTGAAGCTGCCCTGTTAACAAAAAAACAGACAGGTTTACTGTATTCATAAAAAAACAGGAAGCAAGCCATTGCTTACCAACAGCATGAACGCTTAGTTTCCATCAGAAGAAGGACATAGCAACACAGAATCTATGGAGATGTCCTCCCTGAGAGGACGTCAGCAGGTAAATGAATGACCACGGATCAACTTTTATTGATTGAAAATGATTTACACTGAAATCTGATAAATGCACCACATTTATCACAGTGCTTACTGTGCTCTTCTGTATAGGCATCCTATTCACACACATCCATGAAAGGATTGCTCAAGCGAACTTTGACATGCACTTCGGAGGAGCCCGGGGATCAAACCACAAACCTCTCGATTGGCAGATCTTCCTGCCAGGATCGCTTGCTGCCTAATTATAAGGGTGCAGTAGTGACAGGGGTTGTCTATTTCTGCTGTGTGTGTGTGTGTGTGTGTGTGTGTGTGTGTGTGTGTGTGTGTGTGTGTGTGTGTGTGTGTGTGTGTGTGTGCAATCAGATTAATCTTTTTATTTTTGTGTACCTGTTTCCTGTGTCCATGCATGCACAGTGGAAGTGGTAATGTGTGTATTCTCAGTTGTGTGTGTGAAAGAGTGCGTGCAGCGGTCTTCCTAATTTAATGAGGGTCAATCTGTACGGGAGCACGTAATGGCCTGTAATTACAGATTGTAGGGAAACGGATGCGGCCAGTACATTATATGAGGTTTGTCAAGTAAGCCAGATGTTTGTAATGGGAAACAATCACTGGTAATGACCATCAGCTATATTATTTAATATAGTTATTTTCTTACTTTCTTTTCTTTTAAATTGCATACATCTCAGGAATAGGCCTTCTAATTCCAAAATGACTGGATTTGTTTTGATTATCAGTAAATCAATATCACTCCTAATATTAGTCATTCCCTATTAGACAGTGTTAGATTTCTCTTTTCTTTTGTGGTTCTTTGCCATAGCAACACTTCAAAAGCCATTTCAATGTTTTGCAGGTGAAGAGCGACATCTGCTGGTCAGATCTGTAAATGCTGAAATGTCCTAGAAAAGAGCTGCAGCTATGATGTAGCGATCATCTTATATGAGGGACATTTACAAGCGTTTAAAAAAGGATGAAATCTCCTTTGAGCATTTGGAATCTGCGTAACCTTCTGTAAAGCCTCTGTAAACTGAAGGCCGGTCTGATGATCTCCACCATCCACTGATCTACTCACCAGCAGATCAGTGTCTCTGAGAAATAATAAGAGGAGAAAATCTGAAGCTAATCTCCCTTCATGTGGGATTTACTCTGCTGTTAGCACTCGGACTTGACCTTGCAACCTTTTGTTCCGCCTCTGTAAACAAACGGAGCGATGAACCTTAAGAGCAACAGCGAAGGAGACTGAAGGATGCCAGTCATCGCGTTCAGACGGAGGATGTCCTTTTCATTTAAGGAATATCTGCAGAGGGAAGTGTGGATGACCTTCATTTCTTCACTCCTCCTCTCAGTGCCTTTTTCCATCCTGTCCTCATCATTCTCGTCCTTCCTCTGTCTTCATCTACTTTTACTTGGCGAGATAGACACGTCCTTTCTTCTTAAACTGCAGCTGATCTGTCCAACACTGTCCCTCCACTGTGCTGTAAGACTACTCGATTAACAACATAAGTGAAAGTACTCCATATAATCCCTATGACTGGTATAATATTGGAGATTGTCATATTATTTATGATATTATTAACACTCATCATTAATTTAATGTTAACAAAAAATGATTTTGGTGAGAATCATAAAAAAAACCGATTTGGCTGCTATGGCTGCGACTTCTCATTATTTTCATCATGGATTGATTTGACATTTGTTTCGATTAATAATTTGACTCAAAAGTGAGAAATTTTCGTCCTTTACAAAACAATAGTGAAAACCTTCAAACTGTCCCTTTTACTTTAACCTCCAGCATTAAATCTGCACATATGTGAAGCTGACATCAGATAAAATCAAATAATAGATGGTTAGGATATTCCTAATGAAAAAATGACATTTGAAAAATTGTTTCATTTTATTTTTCTGTTGACTGACCAACTGATTTGTTATTTCAAGTCTAATGGAATATCTGTAATCATACCGATTTCAGAATAACCTATTTCATGAGATACTTCATATGTTTTTTTCAAGTGAAATTCTAATTTGTATTTAGTCTGTTCTGCTATAGCCTGCTATTCCTCCATCCATTCTTTATCTATACTGCCAATCCCAGCTATTAATGGGCACAACGTGGGGTACCATAGGGCCAACTCAGGGCCAACTCAGGGCCAACTAGGGGCCAACACAGGGCCAACACAGGGCCAACACAGGGCCACCATACAGAGCCTAACCATCATTCTCACATTCACACCAACAGAGCATTTTGAGTCTCCGATTACCAGACCTCAAACTGACAAAACACAGAATCAAACTGGGACTCGACCCAGGAAACAGTGCTAACCACTGCACCACCAAGCCTCCTTACTATCAATTCATAGCTGTCACATAATTGTAGTGGAGTAAAAAATGTCCTTCTGATATGTTCTGCCTGAATATACATATACTTATAAGGGATAAAAGGGACGTAGCTTCGCATTTTATTTCTAAATACAACATTTAGGTAAATGCACTCGGTCACATTCCACCACTGGAGTATTTCCATAAGTAGTGAGTTTGCCTTTAAGCCAGTGCAGTGTGTCCTTCTGAGGTGTCCTTGAGCAAGACTCTTAATCCCCACCAGCGCCAGTGATTTGGATTTGTAACAGTGGCTGCGAAGCTGTGCTGCATGAATCTCTGCTTTAATATAAACTCAGCACTTGGTCACGTTATATTTCAGGACACATCTGGGCACTGGGAACCTTTTTTTATTCCAACACAGAAGCTTCATTTCAGCACATCTCTTAACTTGTGTTCTTTTTAATTTAAATGTGCAGCAGCAAACACAATCTCTGACACAGCTGCGTCAGCCCGACAGTTTGAATGGGGTCTTCAGTCTGCCTTCCAACGGACTTGATTTCAACGTCTTGTTGGCACGTCAGCATTTTTTCAAGCTGCGCTGCATCTAGATAAGAGCTTTTGTCAGACTGTGTGTCACACTCCTCTCCGGCGGCAGTCTTTTTGCCGTCGCTGAGGCGAGGTGACTGGCATTAAGGAGAATGACAGAGGCCCACTTCATGCGCCCTCTACATCATCTTCACTTTCCCTTTTTATAAACCTCTCATCAGTCCTTCCCCTTCCCTCTCCCCCTCTCTCTCCTGGTCTCCCTCCCTCTCAAATCTCTTTCCTCTCCTCTCCCCTCTCCCACTTAATTTCCTCCAATTTACTCCGGTCCCCTCACCCTCCCCTCGCCCCTCGCTGCCTCCCTCCATCCCTCCGTCTCGTGGGCATTTTGCAGTCACATAGTCAGGCATGTGAGGTGAAGGACTTATGTAATCTGCGTTCTCTCTCTCTCCGTATACTCTTTCATTGTCTGTCTTTCTCTCTGCAGCCATGCTAATTTAACAATTATGTGGGCGCTACAGGAATCCAATTCAACTCTTGTCTTTATTTGGAGGAATCCTATTGTAAATGCAGGTCTAGACTTAAAGCACATGTAACTGGATACTGGATCATCTGTTAACTGGACCTGCTGTCTTACCTTTAACATTTTTTCCTTAACATAAGACGCCACAGACGGATTTCTGCAAAATGCTTATGTTTTTTTAATAGTCTTATAGACTTATACAGCCTCGTCTCCTGGTATAAGGTATCATGGTGAATACTGATGATTTTGAGAATCAGTTTTTAATAGAGAGTCAAAAAGCCCAAACAAACCAAAAGCTTTATCCTCCCTGACTAAGCAGAAATAGTGAGGTGTTTGCGTATTGGATAATTCCATCCCGGCAAATAGCCAACGACATTAAAAGCTAGCAATATTCAGGCAAATCCGTCAGATAGAGAGCAGAGGGGCTCATCATGCACGTCTGTCCATCCTGAAACTAGATTTATATTCCTCCAGCGACACCTCAGTAAAACCTGGTCTGAATGAAAACTGGCTGACTGGGGACTTGGTTTTTAATAGCAACTCAAACCTGACTTTAAAATGATTTCAATTTTTGAGTTTTATTTTAATTAATATATAAATGCAAGTATATGAATTGCATTGACCTCTTTTTTTTGCTAATTTATTTTAAGATTATTTGTCACTAAGCCTAATTGAAAGACCACATGCAAGTAAATTAAAAAACCAGGATAAACTTGTATACTCATAAGACTTCTTATATGCAACTCATTTGCAATGTATTTTTGTCCATTTTCATCACAAAATGTTTCTATCCTGACAAAGTTGAACACTTAATACTCATTTGTTACTCATTTGTTAACTTACTGAATAATCAAACAGTTCACTGAAATGTTCATGTACGTTTGGAATTATATACTGACACACATTGGCTGAGATGCAACTTCAAAATGCAAATATCTACTGAGCATCTAACTGTCAGACACATGCATGAATAACATGAATGTGTGTGTTTGTGTGTGTGTGTGTGTGTGTGTGTGTGTGTGTGTGTGTGTGTGTGTGTAGGTGCCTGGGTGGTGGATTGACTTGAACCCAGAGGCAGTCCTGGAATAGACAGAGTCACTCATCTGTTTCTAATGAAGAATAATGCACTGCACACAGACAAAAAGCCCTGCCCTCTCTCACACACATGAACTCACACACAAACACAAACACACACACACACACACACACGTACACACTCACACACATATGCAAACACTGTGACAAACATGCATATGTATTGGTACACACAAGTACCTCCAACACATGCCAATGGATGCACACAGTAAGACCCTGCAGGCCCCATTAACAGTTTCTGGGCCTTACACACACAGACACAGACACACACACACACACACACACACACACACACACACACACACACACACACAGCCTCATTGTTTCTTTGAAGGCAATATTCAGAATTTGACTTTACGTTGAAGAGAGGGAGAGCTTTAAAAATGCTTTCAATGTCCTGAGAGACTTTTTAAATATTTGTATCTTGTTTTTTGGGGGGCCCTGACAGTTGTAACAGCCCTGATGACTGTTTCTGACTTATATAAGAACAATGAACTTACATTCCTAAAATATGTCTAAAATTCATTAACTTTGTAAGGTTTTATTCAAAGACATTGTAAAGTGAGCTTTAAACTACATTTGCTGAACATTATGTATAACAGGATTGTTATATGCAACCCTCACAGGATGAGCAGTATAGAAAATAGATGGATGCATATTTCTTGCTATAAATCAAACACAACCATCTCCTAACAAACATTCGTATTAATTTCCGTCGCTGTTGTGCATGTTCACATCAAAGCCGGGCGACTCCTTGATTCGCTGATGCTAATGCCACTCGCTTGCTGCCGACTCTCATCCGCTGTCACGCGATCGCTGCCAGGCTGAAATGTGTTTCCAAGCAAAGTGTCTGCAGTTCTGTGCTCAGCAGTTCACTGCAGCCCCACTGATAAAGCCATATATGATGAGCCTCTGGAGAGGAGGCACGATGACACTGATACAATGAAATGATACCGGGAGATAGTGGTGTTCATGAGTTTCCACCGGCATCATATTTGTAGATAGCAGTGATTTGGAGAAAAAGCTATCACGCAGCGTAATGCTAAGTTAACAATACACTATGGATTGGGCTTTTTGGAGTTTGCCAAAAAATGGGCTTGAGGTTGAGGACGGAAACAAAAAGGTCACCAACCTTAGTTTATTTGGGTCTATTTGAGATGGAGATTTGAGATCTGTCCCGCGGTTGTAGTTTTTCTCGTGGTGAATCAAGGCAAAGCTTTTTCTCATTCCAAGCAGAAATTATTCCAACATCTTCTCCCATTAAATCTTCACAGATGAACAATACATCATATTAGAAATAAAAATAAATAACAAAAGCAAAAACCTTGGTAATCAATTGCAGTGGTTTTGATAATGATGCTTCAAATCACATCTTGAACCTCATACTCATTAAGAAAGTCAAGAGGAAAAGGCAGAGAAGCCTCTGCACGGTTCAGTGTTGCTGCTGATTTCATTTAATAATGAAGGTAATGAGGAGGGTCAGGCATTGTGGGGCTTAGCAGTGGGTTTTTAGTCAAACATTAAAAACTCTAACCGGGGAAACAAGCTTATGTCGTTCCGAATAAAGCGCAGTGGAAAACTCTGAAACAGGGTCGTACAGTAACGTCTAATGCATTTGTGCCAAGAGAAGAAGAGGAGGAAGAAGAACAGGTTGTCTTTAGTTCGGACACTAGCCTCGTTTTAGATCTTTCTTTTATTTGTTCTGTTTCCCTAGTAATGGCCATTTCACTCTTCCTCACACTGTACCTCTTCTTCCTCTTTTTTTCCATTTGTCACTTTTAGTCTTTCCCCTTTGTCGCATGTTTCTCATCTTTCATTCGTTCTGACATAGCACACACACAGTTTGGAGGTATTATATCTTTGCAAGTACACACAATCTGTCTCTCACACACACTCTCAAACAGACACAAAAAGCATAAAATGTATATAATTGCACAGTTCCAAGAGGCAGTGACCTTCATTGCCCATTCTGCATGTTTTTCCAGTGAAACAAATTTGTAAAGCTCGATCTTTACACACACAAACACACGCACACACAGAGAGAAAGAGGGAGAGAGAGAGGCAGATGTTATCTATGCAATTCCAAGCCCTGTCCATCATGTGGCAGTGTGCAGCTTCTTAGGAGCTGCTGTCACAATGGAGCAGAGCCAGTCAAAGTCAGTCTAATCCTCTCTGTCGCTCTCTCTCTCTCTCTCTCTCTCTCTCTCTCTCTCTCACACACACGCACCGCACACACACGCACAGATATGTCTGGTCTTTATCTCTGTGTGCAGCTTGAAGCTTACAGCCTGCCTCCCCCCCCCCCCCCCCCTGCGTTCTTCTGCTCCTCTCTCTTTGATGCTCGCTGGAAACACAGGACCTGCTAATGGAGACAAGAAAAAGGCTTCTCACCACACTGCCTTTCTTGTCATTACAGTAGTGTTTGAAAAGGAGGGGGGGCGGGAGAAAAAAGGGGGGGAAATATATTTTCCGTGTATTTTTTTCTTTCTTTTTTTATAATATAAAAGTGTTTTGGCAGAGCAATGTGACAAATGCAGTAAAAATGACAGATAATTGTAACAAATGTTACTGATGTTGGACGACTTGCCAAAGAGAGGAGACAGGGATGTATATGCTGTGTGCAAAGAGGAAGCGATTTCTGTTGGTGCACTTACTGTGGACGATAGTCCCTCTTTTTCCTCTGCTACATTCTGTCACACTGTCACCCTCTGTACTTTTTTGCTTTTCTCTTTTGACATTAAACTATATGTTATATATAAGGACAATTTACTATATATACCAAGTGCATCTGAGTTGTTGACGTAGTGCAACAATGAATGGCAGAATTGGAATAGCAGCTATTTTTTTCCCTCTGGTACAACAAGCTTATCTGGAACCCAACCTTAGTAGCTGTTACCCACCTGGTTCTGGATCTATTCATCTATCTATCAGGTGACATTGGGCAAGTGGTGATTCATTATCAGTTCAAACCAAATAGCTTGAAGAACAATATAAGCTTTTCAGTATCATTCCAAATGGGAGGGAACAGATTGCAGTCTAGGTCACTATAACTCAAGATGCTAATTATCCTTATGAGAGTGTAGATTCTCAGGGTTCATCTTATCACAACACCAGAGAAAGGGTAGCAACATAAAACCTCAATTCCAAAGTATTCATGCACAGGCCTTCAGACCTCTCACGTCAACCATCTGCATATAAGGCATATTATAAGTCATACACAATATCTAAGGTATTAAAATGTCTATAATTAACAAATGATCTGACAATGGCAATTTAAAGCCTATTCACACCTCAGGATTGCCAGTCCAAGATTCCATTTGCAGACAAGTTTTGCCAGTTGCAGACAGGCTCAGATTGGGTGCCTGCCGAGTTTGGGTATTTCTCTCTCAGGTTTGACAGAAATATCCGAGCTAATCTCTAGTCTTTGTCAAAAACATTTCACCTCCTCCAGTTTGAGTCTTTGAGTGGGAGGATCACAAAGGTCACTGTCTCTCTTCTCACATGTTTTCCTGATTAAACTTAGTTTGAGGACAAGATGGGAGTTTCTCCTGGTAAGAGATGAACTCTGCAAGACTCCCGATGTTCGTGTCAACTTCTCTTTGAAGGTCATGTGGTGTGAACTCATGAGTTGATAAAATTTTGCTAAACCAAATTATGTGGGTAGCAAACTAGGGAGGTGAGTGAAGCAACATTACCAAGTGTGGGCGTGGGAATCACATTTGTTTAGTTAACTTCTATATCCTATCATATAATAAGATAATGTCTAGTTATATGGTCAAAAGTATGTGGACCTGGCAAATCTAAAAACTGATATTTTAGACAATATTGTGCTTAAGCTCACGACACACACACAAACACACACACACACACAAACACACACTGAACAAAAAATTTCACACGGACCACCCCCCCCCCCCCCCCCCCCGCCCTCGTTACACACCACGAAGTCTCACACAAACACAAGATATCTCTCTTCCTGTTAGACCCTCAGAGTCAGTGATCCTTACCGTGCAGTCAAATTCATCTTTGTTCTACAGATCGACAGTTTGATTTATCGTGAGTCGTTGCGCGGCAGCTTGAGCCCCGATCTCGCCGCCGCAAAAAGGAGCAAACACATCACCTTTACCTTTAATGGCTTTATTTCACCTCAACAATGGTGCTGTCATCCAGTAATGGCCCTGTGATATTCAGCCACATATTTCATGTACGCTCTTTATCATGGCTATGAGGAGGAGGATGGATTGGAGATCATCCTAATGTGATTTTAACCTTGTGGTGACAAGGTAATAAGGAATAATCAAAACAGTTTGCATAGAAATAGATGCATTAGAACAGTCAGATGGACTGTTTCTAGTTCCTCACTATCTTGCTCCAGGTGAGAGATTGACCATCTCAATGCGAATGACAAGTTATTTAAAACAAAAGTTGATGTGTAAGTAAACTGAGTAGATGAAATGTGTATCAGTTATTTGAGGCCCTGTGACGTATTAAAATTGAACAGAATGTATTAAACATATAAATCTGAACATTTGAGAAACTGGATGAGTAGAGAACAAGTCAAAAATCAGTTAACTGATAAATATTTATTTAGTACTACACATTTAAAGGCAGTAATACGGTTTATATTTGTTTTCTGGAAAATAATTTGATCTACTGTGAGGGTTTCGGTCCCATGTGCACAACTGCGGTTCCACGAGCACTGGGCTGAGACGAGAACTGACCCTTCCTTACACGCTTGCAACTGCTTGATGCCCGGGCCACACTGGCTCTGGAACAGCTTGCTTTTCATTCCGGCGCCCATAGTGAGAGATTAGAGTGTCTACCCTGCCTGCGGTTTAGCTGCGGAGGCCGCGCTGCTCTTCTAGAGAGGTCTCGCCTATTCACAGCCAAATAGACAGTTAAAAGCACTCCAGCATTTCTGTTGACTGAATCCATTCATTTAATCTAACAAGGTTTTGACTGATATTGCAAGACCAGAAGATGCACGGCTTCATACCGTTGTGTCCTGGCATTTAGTTGAGTAAATGACCCTTCTTTTATACAAGGAAATTCTGGAGTTATACCAACTGCAGCAGACAAGCAGCTAGTGTGAGCAACAGACAACTGTGACATGCAGCAGAACCATGGAGCATCAAGTAGAATTTTGACTGTGCATTAGATAATGTTTTGTCAAGTTTAGGCACAAACCTCTCCCATGTCTGTTTGTTTAACTTCACCTGAATGAAAAGATGGAAGATGTGATGGCTCACCAAAAGTTAAGCCAATGCATCTCGGTCTACCCCTGGTGGCCGGCTGCGGTGTAGGTCCTTGACTCCCCAATTTAGTCGATGGACCTTAAAATCTCATTTTGTTGAGGCATTGTGCTTGATTCTTAATCTACAGTTGTGTATTATTGTCTACATATCTTTATATATTGTTGTCTACCAGCCGTAGGTAAAACGAGATCAAAGAGGACGTCAGGTGACAAGTATAAAGAGCCACTAAGTCGATGTTAGGAGGAGATTGATGTTGATTGACGAATGACAAATCACATGACTTTCCTGCAGCTGGAGACCACAGACGACTTTTAAACAGCTGATACTTTCAATTTTCCTCGGAGAAAAGTGTCTTTGACAAACTATGTATAAGAGTTTTGCTTAAGGGTGGACCCCCCCTCTCCCTCCTTCAATGTCCAGGTGATGAGTCACTGCATTGGTTCAAACATGGGGCATTCATACCCTGATGATGTAACTGTTCAGGTCTGTGTTGTTATTTTTAAAGAGAGGACAATGAGATATAATCTCTGCAGGCAGACTTCCTTCAGAATCAACATGACTAGAAGTGACAGC
Organism: Pleuronectes platessa; assembly: GCF_947347685.1. Lineage (NCBI taxonomy): Eukaryota > Metazoa > Chordata > Actinopteri > Pleuronectiformes > Pleuronectidae > Pleuronectes > Pleuronectes platessa. The sequence goes on along the minus strand of NC_070627.1, from coordinate 10,696,387 downwards.
TATCCTGCAGGTCAGGGAGCAGAGGGGTAAAATTATGTCCTGACCTTTTAACTTCCAAAATTATTTGTTGGTTCAGCGTGGCCCGAGGTCCCAGATCAGCCTGTGCTGCAGGAGGCCAGGGGAGGTGATGCTGTAAAAAACGGAGAATAAAGGAGCCATCTTGAAAGCGATTGAGACTGTTCTTTCTTTGAGGATTAATAAGAACTGTTCTGAGAAAGACAGAGGATGTTTCTGCCGCTAAATCCTAGACATGAGACCTTTAGGTAAAAAAGAAATCGACATCTTTAACAGATTTAGAAACGCCACAAATTGCCAACACTGAAAGCTATGCGATTTGTTTTGAGACTTTAATCAGTGAAATCAGCTGCTATAGTGTCAGATGTTGGCTGGAACGGAAACCAGCAGACTCTTGAGACTCAATGGAACATGATTGTAAACCACTGGTATTATGCAGCCTACAGGGGGGCGAGCTCCCTGCATGCTTCCCTCTCCATATGCTGCAATCTCCATTGTTCTTTTTTTCCATGATAAGGCTGCAGGATTTGTATTTCGTACGTATATTCGTTATTCTAACCCGATATAAGTCAGAACCCTGTGCTTCAAAAGAGCCAGAGGTTGATTGAAGATTGCTTCAGTTTTGGTTCGGAGTGCATTGTAAGTACATATCATTAAAAAACATTTGAGGGGACAATTAACCAAAATTTCAGTTGACTCAGATATAGATATTAAATCATTACTACAAATCATGGTTTTATGCAAAAAAAAATTTTTAGCCCAATGTTTTTTTTTTTTTACTTTAGGCAACATGTTAAATAAAACATAGGTACCAGATATAAACAACACACACTGTAACAAGCACCTGCTAATGCTTTTGAATTTTATAAAAAAAACTGCTGATCAACTGAGTATATTTGTACATGAAATAGTATTTATATTATTAACATTTATGTTCAATTAACTTTTTTTTTTAATAGATGAGACTTGTTTTGAAACCTTTGACAAATTTCAGGTTAAATGCACTGACAATCTATCTTTATTTTAATCTTCATTTCTGTCTCTTTCTCCAACGTCTTTTTTTTCTGTGCATACAACAATAAAGAATCTTGAATCCACATTACGCTTGGAGTGATGTATGAATGTACAGTAACTTATATCATTCCAGATAAGAAAGATCCAGCTACTTCTTAACATGAACGGCCGAGTGTAAAAGATTAAAAGGACATTTGTGTGCGGAAATATGTGAATGCATTAATGTACCACATGCATTTCTCTCCTTTGTAATGGTGAAAGATGATTAAACTGAATACGTTGTACCAGAAGACAAATGGTCCTTGGACAAATAGGGTATTATAATATACAGTGTCATTTTACTTAAAGACCCATTGTGATTACCTGACAATGCATGATTGGTCTACTACCCACATGCTCAATATTCCCTGACAGACAACTCATTTCCCTCAAATAAACATTGGCAATCCATTCACATAACGTTATAATAACGCTGTCACTGGTGACCTAGATTTAAGGTGGTAAACCATTAATCATACAGCCTGAGAGGAGAGCAGCAACCTGCTGGAAACCAAAGGAGGCCATTCAGCCAGGGTACCAGGGGAGCCCCTGTGTCTCTCTGGGACAATAACACACACTACTAACTGCTGGGCTCATAGAAGGTTACCTCACTAAAGTAGCACAGGGATGTGTGGGTCTACGTGGGGACGTGTGTGTTTGCACTGTGTGTGGGTTGTGGCGGCCTGCTGGCCCCTGTGATACACAAAGGACATGTCTTGAAAATGATAGATTAATGGCTGGTTTCTATTCAACCCTGAATACACCAGAGTATCTTTACCCATGCCTGGGTTGTGGAAGTCAAAGTTTGAAAATTAATCAAACATGAGCTGAGAGTGGCAGACGAAAACAACAACTGCAATATGTTTACACCTCGTGTTCCACTTAGCGCTGTGTGTGTGAGTCAACCGGAAGTGTATTCATTCCTATGACAACCACTCCGGAATTTGCCTCCAGGAGTCCTGACTGACTATATTCACTCCACAGAAGCGTAAGCATTTAAATATATCAGAGTCTACTTACAAACTGTGCAATTGTATCATTAAATATAAACATTAACAGACAGTTTAAGGCATTGCGAATTTCAGTAACTAAATAATAATAAAGAAGTTGGATAAATGTGGGAAAGTTCATTATTACATTCATATAGATTTTTTGTTTGTATATACAAATAGACATATTGAAAATGATCAACATAAATAAGGTGGTTTAACCTGGCCAATCTCCTCACCGATCCGTTGCCATTCAATATTGGTTTGATTTTTACCTTTTTACTCGACAAAACCGGCCCCCGACAAAACTAGCCTTTTCCAATGGCGGCTATTGTGTCATAAATGAAATGCATTTCAGAGCATTAAACACTTGGGGATGGATGAAACAGAAATGCCGACACAAAAACAAAGTGTGACACCGCAATGCTTAGGGTTCTTTAATAAAAAAATGTTTTGCCATCCACAATATATTTAAATATTTTTCTCCATTTTACTTCACAAATATCATTGTAATCAAGCTGCAATTTATGTTTTGTGAAAATCTTCAAATAGTAGCATGCTTATACCCTAAACTAAGATCATGGTTAACATCACGCCTGCAAAAATCATTGTGTTCACAATGTGATGAGAAGGTTGCTGAAGTTACCATTTAGTTAAAAAGTCTTTATGCAACCTGGTGAAATCACATATGAAGACACTGTGGTTCACGATCTGCTAAGACACACTCATTCAAGTGAACTAATAGTTATTAACAATTGATAATGGTGTTAAAAAAAATAAAAAAATAGCAACAGCCCACAAACATTCTGGATCTGAGCCAGCAGGCCAGCAAACAAATACCCCCGATCTAAACTATAAAGCAAGAAGAGAATAAAGCTACAAAAAATGAGGACTCTGTCAACATCATTTAGAATTACTTTCATCACAATCTTCTCTTATGGAAACATATTTTGTAGAGTGCCTGTGGGGGGTGGGGGGGGATATTATCAAGTTAATGTAAAACCAACATCATCTTGCCTGCCAACCAGAACCGCTTAACAGCAGGGAGCCGTGTTCTCCATAACCACTCTCCCACTGTTTCTCGTTACAGATTAATGAACTTCAGTGTCAAGCACCCCTCCATTTCATTTTGCACTGGGTAAATGGATATTAATCATTAATAGATAAACAAACATGGGAAGTTGTCTCACCTAACTGCCTGCTCCGGGGTGTATAGTGTTTTATATGGGATTTTTAATTGCTTTATAGCTTTTCACTGTCATGTCAACATGACATGTTTTCCAATAACATAAATTAATCTTTTTCTTTTAATGAAATATTGATAAAGGGAATTCGCTTGTGCAGAAGTTAAAGTTGGTTAATGCAAATATAAAAGATTTGTATATACTGAACTATTTACTCTGTAGCAATATTTTAGTTTAGTTTTTGTACAACAGGAAGAGGTGAGGACGCATCCTTCATCTTTATATATAATTATGAATTCTGTTTCCAGAGTTTATATGAACATGAAAGTATGTATTTCTACAAATATAACTGATTTCAAATGACAACATTTTGCATTTGTGACAAATGAACAAAAGGACATTTCAAACATATATGCTAATGCCCTCCAAACAAGCTATTATTGCCCAAAGCCTCCAAAGCCAGACTTCCAGCTGAGGGAACCTCTGACATTAATGTGAGTTAAACAGCCAGGTTAGAGTATCCCATTAAGAATGGATGGATGGATGGTGAGAGATGGATAGAGGGGAGACTTGAGGTCATATTCCCTAGTCTCTGTCTCCCCATGAGTCAGAGGCGGTCAGGCTAGTCTGGATCCTCTACTCCACTGGAGACTGAATCAGATTCAGGAGACACTGTGTCGAAAAACAGCTCAGACTGACCAATGGTAGATTCACAAATATCAGACACTGCTTTCTTTAAGGGCATTAGAGTCCGTTAGCCCACTTCTCTGCAGTAGATCTAATGTAATAAACCCTACTAATCAGACATGTATGCAACAAATGACCTATATCGCCGGGGCTCTGGGCCTGAATGAGTATGGATGAGTGACGCAAGGGCTGGTGGGGGGATTGGTGTGTGCATGTCCAGGGCGAAGTAGTGGTGACCTTTCCGTAGGTGTTATGGAGCCGATTTAATGAGAAATTTGAAATGGGTGCTGGTCACTCAACAAACCAAATAACATAAATTGAATCAATGTGACATTTAAGCAAAATGTGGCCATGTGCAGTCATAAGAGGTATTTGTAACTTAAATATTGCCATGTGTAGCTGGTTTAATATTTTAAAACAGTTTTTCTCATTAACTATATAGCTCTGTCAGTTTAAATGATATGGCACACACACATACACATGCACAATCATCAGTAGTTCAGTTCTTCATATGCAGCTTCATGTAAAGAGAAAAGACTCGCATTGCCTAATCTTCTGTTTCTATATTTCCATCACATCCTACCCCCCCCCCCCCCCCCCCCACCCCATCAATTACACAAAGGACAGCGGATCTCACTCCAACCCCTCCTCTCTCACTCGTTCTGTTTGCATCCTTCGTCTGCTTGTTCCAGCAAATGTTTAGGGCAGCAGCAATGTCGCACTGACTCAAATATTGGTATAATAACATCAACAAAACCTGGATCATCAAACATCATTTCCCTGAAAGCTCTGTGTGACCCGAGCATGAACATACAGCTACTTTATATTAACTGTTTTAAAACACAACTGTAACAAATCAGTGCTTTTATATAAAATATAACTTAACCCTGAAATATTTAACCTTCCAGTTATTGTTCTGTATAACTACATTCAGAAACAGAGAGGATCTATTATTGTGCCTCTCACCTCATCGTTGTCGATGTCCAGTTAACTACTGCAGCAAAATTTCATTTTCTGTCCATTTAGTTTTCAAAAGGAATTTGCTATTTTCATTCAAATCTGTATGTATGTTGTTGTATATTGAAAACCACCATTTCTTAATAACACCTTTTTTGTTGATGTATTTAAACTGTATATAAAACCATGAATAACATTATCATAAAAACACACTTCTGTAGAGCATACTATTATACATCTATTCTTTATCTATAAATGCGGAATTATCTACAGAATGTGTGGCTTATCTCTAGTCAGAGAGTTGGCAACTTTTCGTATCCACACAATAATTCAAATAAGTGCTGAGTGCTGAATACTGAGAGAAGATTGCTTCTGGCATGTGAATAATCACAGGGAGATCCAACCAGGCAAGAAGTGACTAAACACATCGAGTGTCTGAGACGTGATGAGGGCCCAGGGCACAACGAGAACTTTCACCTTTTCTAGCTCGAGGTCTCCTTCTGCAATAGCTCACTGAGTAAGCAGCCAGCGAGGGCTTACTTACTAACTTTGGACACTTCTTAAAACACCTTCAGGTCATTTAACACCAACTTCTTTCAAGTTCCTTCTGATCTTTTTTTTTTGAAGAAACAAAAAGCTATTGTTTGGTGGAACATGTTGGGGCGCTAGACAGTCACAGTGTGTGCTGTCAGGCAGCACAGACAATTATGCATCTGCACAGAAACAGGAAGTACAAAAATACTTGGCAAATGCTGCGACTGAATGTGTTTAATATCTGCAACAAAGAAGAATTCATACAATTTGACAATTTAATGAAACGGAGAATAGGAGAAAAATAACATCAAAATGTTCATCACGGTACTGAACTAATTATCATGCATTTTGAATGCGTGCGAAAAGTTTTAGACTAAAAAGCTAAAGAGCCTATTTCTCAATCGGTCGAGAGTGTCTTTCAGTGGGACGTCAATACCATGGCTCCACACTACCATTGCTTTTCGCAGACACTGGCTCAAAATAATTTCAAACTCAGTAATGTAGGGCCTTTCTTTGTCGTCCATATTTAATGCTTTTTATAGACTTTATCCATCAATACAACAAAATGCTTTTACATGTCTGACATGACAGTCCCACTCAGGGCTGAGATGACATCTTGGCATATTATGTTGGACTTACAGTTGAAGTGTTTGACAGTCATAGTACTAATGAAGTGCACTAAATTATACCTCTGAGGACAAACTAGCCAGGACAAGAATTCAGTTTTAAATGTCATTGAAAGATCAGTCAGACATGGCTCATATTTTGGTGCCTCACCAACACTTTTCCTCACATAATTGCTAGTGAAAAGAGTACGGGTTGCTGTTGAGTCAGAACCCATTAGACACATGTTGCCTGACTACACATCTGACCCAAAAGTCATTCACATAGGAACATTTTAATTTAGTTTAGATTCCGGCTGCACAGATTTAGGGAGACTGTCCACAAAGAGACCTCTTGCAGCTCTTTCATGACTCACAACATTCCATCATATAGTCTGGGATCGTATCTGCCCTTACCAGTAAAGGCCAACTGGAAAATATGTACTTTACATTGTGTGACATGTCAGACTCTATATGACCTCCAACTCCTTCAGTTTCTGCACACTGGCCTGAAGCAAAAGTCCTGCGAGCCTAGAACATACAATAGCCTGCAAACAATATTAAAAGTAATGAGTTAACTGCAGCATGAGATCATTAAAACGAACAGTGCCGCGATCTGACTTGCTGTGCCTCAGGCACTGGGAGGTCACATTTACTGATTTCATGATTATGTCTATGCATTGTATATTAGAAACATTTAATTGTCAATTTTGATACAACTTTGTGATAATGGAAAAATGTAATAATTATCCTGTGCTTTTCATCCCATGGGGCCAAAACTATTGAGTAAAACAGAGTGGGGTTCACTGATGTGTGTTGTTTGAACATAACAAGCTTTTAATTGATTTGTTCTCCAGTGAGAACAAATTCCTTTTGTGGAAAACAGCCTTTGCTCACAACTGTGCTGGAAAAGACAATAAATTTAACATTTCTACAATGAAACTTCTAAAAATCACTGGACCTATGTTATAAATCTTGTTTACTTGTGTACTTACATATCCAAAATGTGACCACTAATGTTAAAAGCCAAAGAATTTCAATTTTGTTCAAGGTAACAAAGTTTGTTTTATTTTATTCCCTTCCACTGTTTGTATTGGTCACTAGTAATAGATCACGATTATTTATTGCTGTTTTCTGCTTTACGTTAATAAAACTTTAATACATGACCAAATCTGTAAACGTGATTTCCGCCTGAGTCAGGTAGATTTTTTTCTATCGCCAATGATGATGATGACAACTCCCATGATCCCAAGCATGACATCATCGAACTAGGTCTTTTGTTGTTGTTTGGATCGAGAGACCCCTAACGGCTGAAGTTACATAATTGATCAACCTCGGTTACACAATTGTCAGTGTTAACTGACCAAATGTATTTTATCCATAGTGTGTAAGGTTGTCCATCCATGTGATGATCATTATTTGAACAACTATGACACTTCTCCTCATTCACACATTTAGGACATTTGAGGATCTGTGGGCTCTGCAGCCTTTAGAAACCCTTTGAAATGAAGGAAATGGCTTATGTCAGCTAATAACGCCACCAGGCTCAAATCATGTTGTGCAGATTAGAAACGAAGTAGCTATCCTACTTGAGTGAAGCATAGTTGACGGGTAGAACATTTTGTTGCACAGATCCAACCGCAGCACAAAGAACTCTGATCAAATATCAGTTTGACTCTGACCATGGGTGTCGACCGTGAAAGGAAATATTTGTCTTTGTGTATTTCGTTATGGAGGCTATAAACATCGAGTGTCTGTTTTGCAGGACAATTTTGTCATCATGGAACTGTAAGCCTTTCAGCATGGGAAAGGTTGCTGGCCTAGGTATATTTTCTGAATCCACCCGCAAAGAGTCAGCGCATCTAAAAACAGTGTCGGTGAATGGGTGTCTCTGTTTAGAGCACAGATGCCAAGTGCACATTCACTTTAAAGCCATTGTCATCCTCTCAGCTGAGTTTTTATTTTAAAGATAGGTTGTGGCAGGTTTTATAAGTGCTCAAGAGAACAAGGGAGGAGAATAGAAAAGAGAGAAAGATAAAGAAAAGGCTGGAGTAATCAGACATGGTAAGAAATACAGAGATATGAGAGTAGCTATTGGAGAAGACAAAAAAGTGGTGGAAAGACCTTCACAGCTTAATGAAATACCAATATCTTCTTAACCAATTTCCATACAGGGTGAAGTCTATGTGATGGGAGGTAACAAGCTCATTACAAATGACTGATTACACCTCGCGGTGAAAGTGAACTGTTTAATACGAACTTGCCAAGTCCACTATCACGCAGTGCAGGCTAATGCATATTTCACACATGTAGAAGGCTTCTCTATCAACAGTGTAGCAAGTAAGGAATTTTCTCGAGGATGAAAGTTTTCTATAAGCCCACCGCAATTCTTATGCACTGTAATTATTTGGATTTTTATCACAACTCAGTACCATCAGACTAATTCATTGTGCAGCACGACAATAAGCTAGAGGAACCCTGGCAAGCAGTCCGAAATACCTGAAACAACCTGCCAAGTACCTTGGAAAACCTTGCAAGGGTACAGTATGTTACAGAATCAAAGACAAAAAGTGGTGAAATCAAATATTTTGATTTAATTCATATTTTTTACAGGGGAATGCTCTTCAATCAAGTTGATTGATTGATACAATTATTCATGCACACAAAGGAGAAGAGAAATGACTCTGAGTTCACTTTATATAACAATATATCCTAATGTATAGTATTGCAGAATACAGGCCATTATATACAGGAATTAAATAATACTGAACGAAAAACTCAACTTCTAGATTTTGTTCAGGAAATAAACACAACCTAAATAAAATTCCGACATTTGTAGCATTACTAAAATGTTTTGGTCACCACAGAAGGACAGTGAAGACACTACGAACATTATGGACAACATGGGTGAAAACAAGTCACCTTTTAAATGTAAATTATAGTGATCCTTGTTTAACTTACAAAGGTCGATAAAGTAAAGGTTCCTGTCACAAATAACTGGTTTAGTGGTTCCAAGAATGTCTTTGAAATGGAAAAGTAAACCCCAAGAACAGACTTCATCTTTTTCGGAAGTGCCTTTTTACAGAAGCTATAGTGCAACGGATGCTACATGTGACCTATAATCTTCTAATACTAAAACCAATACTGTCACAGTTCAGGGGCTGCATCCTTGCCTCCGTAGAGTCGGTCTATGTCTGCCTTCATAGACCACTGAGCTGAAACGAGCTATTTGCATCACCAGATTGTCCCACACTTACCTCAGCAGCGTTAGATACATCTACTGGATCCACTTACTGCAGCACATCCACCCGCATAGCTAGCTCATTATCTTAGTGAATCTCAGGCTGGTTGGTTACAGGGGGATCCACACATTGGTTCTTTCGTTGTTTAGGAATGGAAGGATTTATTTAATTTATCAGTTTAGTTTCCTTTGCTGCTAGCCAGGCTAAGTGTTAGCTATTTGAGGATAAAGAGTCTAGTTCAATTAACGGGGCTCGGCTGCATGTTTCACTTTTCTAACTCTTATTGTATGATTGTTAGATGTATTACTGTGTCGCACTCCCTATTTGTGACATTTGTGTTAGCATGAGGGACAATGTAACTTATTTATTCTTTAGTGAATCCAATCAAACTTTATCAAAGGGAAGTCAGTTGATTGTTCTGAATGGCATATTAAACAATGGTACCGCTGGAGTACTGCAAAGTGTTCGCTGTGAGGATAATGTACCTCACAGCGAACACTTTACGCCACCATGCATTAGCGAGTGTGAAGACCAGCTGTGAGGGTCTTTGAGCAGATGCTTTCTGATAATAACCAAGACAGCTCCTCTGCATTCATGGGTTGTAGTCAGGTTCTCTCCATCAGCAGATAAAGCTACAGCCGAAGAAGAGGGAGACGAAGAAGGCATAGTGATGCAGACCAGCGCAGCATAAAGGCATCATGGATCATCAGTTCCCAAAGCTGCCGGGCCTTGTGCTTTTCTCCTAGCGCCACTCAGGGCATTCACTAACTTTATGAAAGAGGCCATGGATTAATTCCTCCAGCCCCCCCAGTGCCCACTGCTCTATGAAATGCCCTAAATGCTAAAGACTGAATACTATCAGAGCTTTTCTTTTCAAATACCCGTTGCCTTCAGCTCTTGTTGCGTTATGCCTCAGCTCACAGAAAGCCCTGAGAGCCTTACAAACTCTGACACAGTGACACAGATTATACAAGATGGGTTTCTGTACTGGAAATCAGTGCTGTGTAAAAATGCTTGAAATAGTTCACATATTAGTTTTCCTGGAAATGGACAGACTGTGTATATAAATAACAGTCAAATATATCACTATACTTATTATATACTATTTCCTGTGATCCTGTGTAACTTGAAATGGCAAAAGATGAATTGGCCCCAAGTACTGATCTAACTGATACAAGATCTTAATGATGAAAAACTGAAAAGAGGATATAAGCAAATATTAGAGGTACATGAAAAAATATGCCGCAACCCAAAATGAGACCCCCCCTCCAAACACCACACATCGCAGTTGTAATTATCTGCAATAATGTAGGCTGCTCCTCCAGAAGGGGGCTGGGCAAGGTGAGGGGCTGAATCTCTCTCATTCGACCTCACTCAAAGGCTTGACTGACCTTGAACCTGCAGTGATCCCTGCTAATATACTGGGCCCAGTCTCACCCAATCACTGCTGGGCAGCAGACGACCAGGGAAGACAGGAGAGCATCTGATGTCTGGAATAGCAACTAAACACACAAACAGAAGCCATGTCCGTGAAGCGTTTCAGTCGCTTCTCCGCAACCTTCACAAATGAGAGACCACGGAGACAGACACATTCCTGTTATTGTAACACTGTGAAATTGGTTGCGCCAGAAAATCAAGTCACGCCTCCCAGAGTGGTATTCGTTTTGATGTCACCTGTTTGGAGACAAAGACAGATATATGTGTTTTTTCTTTGTAATAAATGTCATTTGAAAGACAGAAAGGGTTTAAAATCCAAGGGGGTTGAATCTGAACAAAATTGTGTCTGCAAATCTTTAATTTGTGGTTGATAATATACGTAACACCTTTCTTACATCAAGCTATTGGTGACAGTTGAAATTTCAGCGAAGAAAACTATAATTCACCGGTTTGTTCGAGGCAGGGCCTAAATAGCAAAAATAATAACCAGTGACCCCCAACATGACTCAGTGGGTAGTAAGAAGGGCAGGAGGTCAGCCCCAGTAAACATGGTATTATCTACATTGAATGATTGACATTTATGTTGCTGGCTAGAATTGGAAATTGGTCACCAAACCAGCCAATATGTAGATGCACCTACATATTTCTGTGCTGTGGTATCCTAGGTGTCTCTCATGGGGGAATTTGTCCCCTGCATTTGACCTGTCCTCACACCAGGTCTAAAGCATTTGTGCCAAGGGAAATTAAATGGAAACTTCTATTCTGAGGAAAAACGTATTCAAACACTGGGAGAACATACAAACACACAACATCAAGCTCTGTAGTTCTCCCGTCTCCATATTCCTCATCAGAATCCTGATACAGCCAGAGCACAGTGTCATTTCAAAGCTCATTTCGTTGGACCAAATAAAATGAATAGAGGAATACCTTTCATCATTATTTCATATTATTTGATTCATATAAATTACATGATTCTTGAATGACCTTGTGACGTATTTCATGATACTCATGATAATTAATCTTACTTCATGGTATATTCTCATTGGAGGTGAGAAAGTCTCATTGACTGAAAAAATGCTGGAAATAGGTTAATGTTTACTATATGTGAGTTTACTTATATTGTGATCATGTAATATGTTATATGTTATCAATGACACTAGGAGCCCTATCCTATACCTGGTGCAATGTGACAGATGTGTCTTTTTCTAGTTTCAGACTTTCGTAATTTTCAAAGTCTTTTTCTCATGTTGTTTAAAAAAGCTAATGTACTTGAGCGCAAGTGAGCGCCCATGGGTGTGTTGATATCTTCAGGCAGAGGAAAACCATTGTGTGATCAAGCAACAAAAAATCTGGTCTGAGGTTGAGGGCAGTTGTTATTGTAAGGGTACACTATCAAGGTGTAATTATAGATGGATACATTCAAACCAAGCTGGCTAGTGACCTCCACCAAGAAGATTATGTTTTCATTGCCGTTTGTTAGTTCGTTAAAAAAACAACCAAACTGATTTCTATCAAACTTTGTCTCCACAAAGTGGGACATGACTCTTTGCTTTTCGGAGAGGATCCTGATAAACAGGCCAACCCAAGAAAGTTTTTTTCACTATCTTTAACAGGTAGAGTGTAAGCCTTGGCTCCCTTCTAGTTACCTAATCTTAGATCATGGCAAATCTGTCCTTATAATACTTGAGTTATATAGTTATAATAGTTAGTAATCCACCATGGTGCCAGCACATTTCACATCAAAGCAGGAGAAGATATTCTGATTGGTTTATTGCATGTTTTGCGATTTTTTTGAGATTCCGGTCCCTTCAAACCATACTCCTGCTGAAACCATTTTCCCTTCACTATTAAAGCACTTTCTCCAAGAGCTTATATTGTTAAACTAATGTCTAATAAATATGTCTTTCATTTCAATTTCTTTTTATAATCTTTCTTACAGAGCATTATGGGTGAAAGCACAACAAATTGTTTCCCCCGTATTAGTGTTTTGGTTTGATATTGCTTTTATCCTGATGTGTGTTCTAGATCCTTAGTTACTTCCGTGTGACTTAATATTATTTAAGTTCCTTGTTTATTGGCCTGCTGATGTTGCCGTCCTCATCAACATTAAAGGACCCATCGTATGCCCATTTTACCACAGTTGATATGGTTCCTTGGGGTCTTAATGAATTTTCTGTAACATATTTCGGTCAAAATACCACAAGGATCATTTAAAACAGCCCTCCTCAGATTGACCTGTTTTGAGTGCCCTGCCCCCTCACCCCCCCACCCCACCACCTCTCACCATCTCCCCCTCATCCCTCCTTCACGAGATACAAGCGCCCAGATTTTTTGCTATCCATTACCTCTGTAGAAATATGGCTACTTGAGACGAAGACACAATCTTGCAACCATATCGTTTTGAACCAGAGTCAGATGGGCCGAAGCCAGGCTGCGAGAGCCCTCCAGCGCCCCAGCGCACCAGAGCACCAGTGCGGGACAGCGACCTGGCGCTGCCCCGCACTGGGAGCTGGAGCTGGCGTAGCAGCAGCATCCTTCCTCACTGTTGAGTCAACGTTTAGAGGTGTCCCGGGGGTCTCCGCCTCGACGATCGGCATCCTTTTGCGGCCACTTAGATGTCTGACAGGTAGGAGCAGCGAGCTAGCGCTAGCTTGCGGCGTTATCTCACTAGCGTTAGCTCGCTAGCGTTAGCTCGTCAGCTAAAGCACTCCATCTTCGTCTCTCCCCGGGCCATCTCTCCCCGGAGCCGGTGAGATGATGGTGGGGGGTGGTCCAAGGCCATGTAGCGAGACCCCCTACATGGGCATGGTTGGAACATGACGTATTTTTTGGTCGTAATCCCATTTGACGCCATCTAGCGGATCGTTTCTGACATAGAGGAACCACAACAAATCGCGGGAGTTGTTTTTTTCCAGAGTTTTTGGGACGGTAGACATGCCAGATACCCAAATTAACATGTAGAAACACTACAAAAGTGGAATTTTCATGATATGTCCCCTTTAAATCCCCTTTAACCAGTATATATGGCTAAAAGAAGTTTCAGGATAGCTTGAAAATATATGTATCCATTTATTGTAACTTACCCGTGCGGGAAATGAAACATGTTGCAATGCTGAGACTTTTCAGTTTTGATCCAAAACCCTCAATGTGACTCACAAAATATAAAATGTCCCTTAATGCCTCTGGATTACATCAGTTTAAATCCAGTTGATCTGCTCAAAATAGCCTCGCCCATTCATCTGTGCGTGAGAAAAGAGCCATAGGTCATTACGCAGTTGCACCTTCTCACTGTGCAACTACTCACTTGGCATGTGACATGTGTAATTGGAACATACCACGAAATGGCTCAGAATCCTCCTGTGCGGTTGTCATGGAACGTCTCGCAATGTCTCCACAGCCCACGGCTTATTTCCCCTTCTCTCTCTCTCTCTCTCTCTCTCTCTCTCTCTCTCTCTCTCTCTCTCTCTATCTCCGCCTGTCTTGATCGCCCTGACTTTCTCTCTCTCCCTTTTGACTTCCTTTTCCCTTTTGCTCTTTTCTCTCGCTCGCCTTGGCTGAGATAAATAGGAGGTATTTAACTCTGATGTGAGAACATAATGTCTCCTTCTCAGTAAAAACTACATTTGTCAGTGCCACAGTGCCTTTTGCTCTGGGCAATTGTTCACCATTGTCTTGCAAAACTGCCTGGAGATATTCCTGGTGCAGAACAGAAGGTGGGAATGGTGGGAGAGAGGGGAATTTTTCCCCTATGTGAAAATGAAAAGAATGCTCTGTTCTAGTATTTGACACATGCGGCGGCCGGTATGATTAATTGTGTGATTATCATATGCAAACTGTTCCAGGTCATAGCGTCCTGTGACATCTTAATTTTTGATTTAGTAATTAATGGTTTAAACATTTATTTAAATGGCTGAAGCTTCAGGGAAGGATCATTAAGGTTGATCTTTGTTTTATTTATCTATTAAAATCTGGAGAATGTCATCTTTTGCCATGCAGATACCATATTAATAATGGCCTCTGTGGTTTATTTGAAGATGGGCAATGAACCTTTTGGATTCCTTATATAAACTAAAAAAAGTTAAAAAGCCTAAAATATGTCATAAATATTAGTTTTCCACAATTAACACCCTCAGTGGGTTTCCTGTTAGGCTGCAGTAAAGTATTCTGTTTGTAATAAGGACTCTGACGATGAGGTGTATGAAAGCACCTACTGAGTTATAAAATGTTCACCTGAATCATTATACATTTTTCCATCACACCACCATCATATTGCCTACAACCCACAATCAGAGCTACAAAGTGCAGAAAGAAGTGGTTTTGTGTTTTACCCTAGGAAGTCTTCTGTGAGCACAATCGAACCCGTCAAACGGCTCCATAGGGCAGCTGACATGTGCCTGTGCTTATTCTGCCAATCAGCAGAGACCCATTAGTCCCATATAGTTAGCCATCATAAAAATGAATTCTGTACATAAATCCACCTTCCAACCCTGAGGAAAGCCTGGACAAAGCGGTCTGAGCTCTCCACTTGTGCACATACAACTGCAGTTCCACGTTTACAAGATATCGTTCTCTCCCAGTGATGGACTCTGTGGGTTTAAAGATGGGAAGCTCGATGGTACACTGACGGACCTGAGTACAGAGCAGAGCAGTAACCAGTCACAGCCAAACTGCTGGCTGTAATCTGGAAGACTTATCTGTGTATTATAAGACCAAGTCGAGATATGAGAACCACCACTGATAGCTACTCAGGTGTAGGAGTCCAAGTGTAACCAGTGTATGAGGTACAGCAGAAACATGGTGGACAGCTTCTTTAATTAACTAAGCTTTGCCTTCATTTTTATGGCGTAAGATAGTTAAAGAGCATTTTCA
The DNA here is from genome assembly GCF_947347685.1 of Pleuronectes platessa. NCBI lineage: Eukaryota > Metazoa > Chordata > Actinopteri > Pleuronectiformes > Pleuronectidae > Pleuronectes > Pleuronectes platessa. The sequence goes on along the minus strand of NC_070627.1, from coordinate 10,680,818 downwards.
CATCCTAGAGTCCAAACCAGGGTCCGAACCAAGGTTCATGTCTTTGTGACATTGCTTACATTTGATCTGGTTAGTTTTGGTTTCACGTTGCAATTTACCGAGCGGATCAGAGACTTCTGTTTGTGTGTTGTCAATTCAGCTTTTTTATTGGCTAACTTTTTTGAATAAAGTGCATTGAAAAAAGCATTTGGATAGAGAAAATCAATGAACTGTAATATAGTTGTGGTATTACTCCCAGCCAAATGAAAGTCCTTGTCTTCCAAACACATCCTTGGAGGCAATCCTGTTGTCTACTTCTCCTTTTTTATCTCAACTTCCTGTGTTTGATTTAAACTATAAATAAAAGATGTTTTCACACTACAGTCGAACTGAACCATGGTTCGGTTTTATCCAGACTGAGATAACATCTTATGGTCGGACTAAACTGAAAAGTCCGAAGGGCCGAACCAAACCAGACCAGAGTTAAAGCACCCAAATACTGTTGTTTTTCTATCTATAACAGTTCAGAATGACTATTTTTAGAAACAGGAAAGTATTATTCATTATTATAAATTTTTTTTTAACAATTTGTCACTTTTAGCCTCTTTTTTAAAGTATTGCTTGAAGTAGAAAAATTGCAATTTGCCCAAATAGGTACAGATATAAAAAATACAGTTTTAACTTATTTTAATACAATTTGAATGTGGATAATTAAGCCACTTGTAAAACAAAATTATGCATGTAAAACAAATTAAAATGTGATTTCTCTCCTTCCTGGTTGTACAGTATAATGCCTTTACACTTATGCACAACAACATCCTGTGTTCCTGGGAGCAAATATTTAGACATGTAGATGTGAACCGAAGTGCATTCTGGCTGTGAAGCATGTCTTTGTGTCCAGGACTCGCCACCTTCCCAAGCCTCCCAGTCATTCAAATGGTAAACCAGCAGAACCGACTCTTAATTCATTGAGAGGCATTAACAGTCCGCTCCAGCTCCCAGTACTCCAGTCTGACTCACTGTTTCCCACTATTTTCTCCAAACAGAGAAAAGGGAAGCATTTACCATGAGAAAGGAGACAGGGAGGAGAGTTACAGAGCTGGAAGTGGCACGCTTAATCTGTAATCTGTCTCTGCCATTTTTCTTTGAAGCTTGTCCTGTTTTTTTTGTTTTTGTTGTGTGTTTGCGAGTTTTTCACTCTCGAGTTCTTCTCAGTTGTACCAGCTACCGCAGAACTCAGCTGATACTCAGAAGGCTTATTTTAAAGAGAGACTCTATTTTCTCACAAAATAGGGGGAATGGTAAGTCTGTCATTGCCACAGTGCTCCCGGGAACGCCGGGAATTGTAATTCTGCTGTGTTGTGCAGGAACATTTGTGACATGCTTTATGGGATAAGAGAAATTAAATAAAAATACCCAGAACAGAATATCGGACCAGCGTTTACTTGTTGGCATGAGCCAAAAAGATGCAGGACCGATGCTGAGCTTGTCAACTGATTGGTCGTTACGCCTCCTGTAGGGGAACCATTACATGGTGTTGCTTTGAGGTAAGATGATCTTTATTGTCATGGGTACAGCAATAAACATGTGGTCATGAAAAAAAGAAACAACAAGTATTCAAGCAAGGAAACAAACAGCGGTTTCCTGCAGATTGTGAGCGCTAGTTCTCTGCCCCCTGTAGTTTTATGACCAAACTTCTCCCAGAGCAAGAAACGAGAAGACAAACAACATTATCCCCATCATAAATGTGTACTACAATGCAGTGTGTATACAGTGCTTGTGTCCCACAAACTTATGATGGGGTTGGGGGGGGGGGGGGGGGGGCCCTAAGGAACATCTGTATGCAAACATAGAGTGACTGCAGGAGATGTGCTCCTGGCATTCAACACAGTGTCGGGTGGTGAAACCGATGTTAATATCCAACTGCCTCTCACACATCCATCTAATTACATCCGATTTCTCTCAGCAGGCCCCTCGGCAACGTTAAAATCGAAGCATGAAGCGAAGACAAGAGCATGTTCTGCTCTTGTCTGTGGCACAGGTTATGGAGGGAGGGAGAGAGAGAGAGAGAGAGAGAGAGAGAGAGAGAGAGAGAGAGAGAGAGAGAGAGAGAGAGAGAGAGAGAGAGAGAGAGAGAGCAATAGCAATCAGTCATCTACTCTGGATTTGCATAGTGACTGTAGCCTTTAGAAATCCAAGCCTGCTATTTCCTGCAAACCTCAGAACACTAGCCTGAATTTGAATGGTGATGGATAGGGAAGAATAGGCGAGAGTATCCAGTTCTGATGGGTAATTCTATGTCATTCAAATTCACTTCATGAAATCTCGACTTTTCTGAATCTGTGGTAGGAGGAAAAATCCCCAAAGAATATTTTTTGAATGTGATGACTTTAGAAATCCTGTGTGTGTAGAAATCTGCTGGATTGCTCATCCGCTGCGTGTGTGGATCTGTACCAGCACCCATAGATCTTTCCATATGCATTATATATAGACTGTTACATGCCTCAGCAGTTTGATAATACTGAGTGATGGGCTTGCATCTGAACTGTCATGGAAGTAATTATACTGAAAATAACGTGTTTCTGTGTGCGTGTGTGTGTGTGTGTTTGTATGTGTCAGCCGAGGGCAGGCAGGCATGACATCCTCTCTGCATAAGCAGCATTAGGGAAAGAGACTTGGGGGGAGTTGACATATGATGCATCCTTGGCTGAATGTTCTTGAGCAATGAATCGCTGCAGCATAGAGGACATTTATCAAGGAGAGTTTTATAGTATCTCTATTTCATTCATAACACACTTATTCTATAAACAGGCCATAGACCATATATTAGGATGGACAACGTGTCTCAGCTTGGAGCAAGGGTTTGCACAGTAGTGATCGTGGAGTGGAGCCACTGTACCAATACACAGGCCCAATATACATGCTCGACCAATCGCAAGGCGGTCTCCACTGTCAGTCATGACATTTGACCCCATTTTAACAACACAAAATAACGACATAGAACCAATATGACCCTAAACATGAACACAGTACCTTGAGAATGACAAACTAATATGTATATTAAGTGTACTTTGCCTTTTTGGTTTGGTTCAATGTGCCATCCACCAGCATGGAAGAGGCGGGGTTTAGGACCGCCACTGCAGTCAGCCACCAGAGGGTGATCAAGATGATTCGGCTTTACTTTGAGGGAGCTGTCATAGACATATTTTGTGAAATTTTTTATTTGTGGCATTGTATTCATGACTGCACTATTCTGAGGGATAACTGTACATTGCATGTGGAATATCTCAATATCATGAATGGCACATACTTTTGTACTGACTCTCATGGCTCTCTTTTGTCGATGAATCCTTATGATGTTGGTTCTCTCCTGACTTTTTCACTTGATTTAAAGGAGGTCAATATTCATAGTTTCAAGTGAAAATCTTTGCCTTAGAATTTAGTCTAGTAGAGTAATTTTCCTCTAATAAGGTTGACGATCCCTTAACTTTTTTCTAGTGCCATTATCAGGTCGATTGCTAAACATAGGATTAGCATAACTTCTGCTGGTTTCTTTGCATGCTGATGTTTGTATTTAATTAAAAAGAACGGCTAAGCACAGCGTCAGAGCTGCAATACTGTAGGCCTGTGTCATGTTTGTGGCAGTGAAAACTAATATTGAAGCAAGTGTTAATATGTTTGAAGGTTTGCAACGTTTGTATATTTCTTCAGCGTCGACTGGGGCAAGATCTGAAACCAGCTTCCCTCTCGTTCAGGGTGGGCGGACCATTTCTCCTTTTGCTTCATCCTGATCAAACACTTTAATTTTCCTGTCTGATGTGTCACTCTTCAGAAATTTGGCTTAAATGTTTCTTGAGAGACATGATTAATAACCTGACTGAGTCGGAGAGCACTGGGCTGAGAAGGTGATGGTTCTTTCAAGCAAATGGGATCATAATTAAACCTTGTTAGATAATACGATTTTCAGAGTCAGTGAAGATCTCCTATTTTTGCTCAGCAGGAGGTTTTAGCACAGGGTGTCCCAATGCATTGGCTGGAAAATACTGCTTTTCGAAACTGGAGGAACACTGAGCCCTGTCAAAGTACAATTTAAAAAGACATGGAAAATAATAAGCAAACAGAAAAACCTTTCAGACTGCTTGTCCAACTTTCCACCTTTCTCACTTTACCACATCTCCTCCCCACTCAAAGTGTACAGCACACTGTCATTACATCCATTATATATTCTTTATATTATAGTGGGGCTGCCTCTGAGATGCACTGCACAAGCGCACCCCTGGTACATTTGGTGAGAAATGTGGCGTGGCAAAAGGCCCCGGAGACTGGAAGACATGGGAATTCATAGGGTTCGTTGGTTGAGGCTCTGGCATGGTAATTACAAGCCCAACATGAGAGAGGAGAGGAGAGGAAAGGAAAAGAGAGTGAGGAGAGGAGGAGAGCAAAGAGAAGCGTTGAGCTCTGTTTGTGGCTCTTTTGTGCCATGAGAAAGGAGCCGTTTCCAGCTGGAAGTCACACTCCCTGTTTTGTCACACAGGCCTCCTCTGTCTCCTTTCATACAACACAGAGAGGGTCTGATGAACACCATTTCATTCAAGCCTTTTACTGCTGATTACCTGATGTATAGATGATACAAAAACGATTACTGTATTCGTTGCTCTATTCGTGGTATCACTGTCTTCACTCATTTACATTTCCTAAATCTTTAGCGACTTACAATAAGTGCATTCAACCATTAGGGTGCAAACCCAGAACAACTTACAATGCTACATGTAAGTGCAAATAACTTTGATTATTTTCTTTAATATAAACACCAGAGTTGACAATCGTTGTTTTATATCGTCTTCTTAACCAAGGTGTAGTCGGGAAGGATTTGTCTTTAGCCTGCGGCGGATGATGTGTAGACTTTCTGCTGTCCTGTTGTCAATGGGGAGCTCGTTCCACCATTTGGGAGCCAGGACAACGAAAAGACTCCAAATACAAATCCTGATTCCAATGTGGGTAATGGGTTATTTGGAGGATTTTTTTTACCAAAATGTTGACAATCCATCTATTTCAAAGGAAACAGCCAGTGTAAGCTTGAGAGCTGCTCCTCGTGAAGACAAAAAACGTCAGAGAGAGTCCAAATGACCAGCTTTGTTTATGAGATGTCTCCAGAACCAGTATGAGTAATAATCCTCCTCACCACAAACTGGTGAATTGTCATCTGACAGATACCACTTACATCCAAATTTAGTGTGTCGAAAAAGGTAAACGTGCTGTGATCAGAGGGGTTTTCAGGTCAAAGCAGTGCAGAAAGTCCCTGTAACGACCACCCTAACCCCCGGCAACACAAGCTAATCAAACACATCTATTGATTTCATTTGGGTCTGTATTGTGTTGGAATGGAGGTTAGAGTTAAATCAACGTCTTCAACAACATTCTCGGTCACATTGCACGGCAGTGAAAAGAAGAGACAGCAGAAATGGTTTGTTTATGTTGAATTCACTTTCTGTACCACTTGGACGTCATTTCAGAGGGGACAAATATGCGTCACAGCCCTGTGTTGTAGCACAAGCATTAGTGTGTATGTGTGTGTGTGTGTGTGTGTACGTGTGTGTGTGTGTGTGTATAGTGCAGGCAGAGCTTGGCAGGGCTTGCATGCAGGCAATTAAAACTGTTCATTAATGCTTTGTTAGACAACACTCCAGCTAATCCCATCATATGGCAGGCAGTGATAAGGGCATTTGCTTCTCTCACTGCCTGTCTGTCTGTTAGTCTGCTGGGAGCAGATATGCTATCAGCAGCCTGTTGTAAAGGTGAACAGAGAGACAGCCACGGAGGCTCACCGATATTCTGATCCAGCTTTGGTCAGCGGGATTGAAAGGGATAGGTGAAGGATCGCCATGGCAGTGAACGGTAGATAGCCTTTCAAAGTTCAGCCCCTGCAGTTGCTACAAATCAATTAATTCAAATTGTAGAGTAAACGATAAGTTGTGTCATTTGTCTATGCTTCTTAACACCAAATGCTTGTGTCAGCAGTGCATCATTTGTCTCTGCCATTCCAAAGCCATTAAAAATCACAGCTGAATTGGTTACGTCAGCTTTATGACTTAATGACAAAGTCAGCTTTAAGGCCGACGCAAATAAACGGTCTAAAATAATCAAGTAATTCAACTAACTAACTAACCTATCTCTTACCCCAGGGATTCAGGGTCATTTTAAAGTAGGCTACATGGTATCATCTTACAGCTTACGATAACCCTGGCCTGCGAAACCTTGAAAATTTGACCTTGGTCAGAGAAAATAAAAACCACAATATCGCTCAGTGAAATTCCGGGGTTTTAACGCCAAAGTCAATCCCTCCTATCGTAAAGATTAGCTTCAAGGTACAATGACAACCACTTGGTTTAAGTTAGACAACAATTATGGCCACTTATGTTGACCTATGGTTGGAAAACAGGTGATTGTGCATGTGGAAGACCGAAACATGAAGTGTTGTTACTAGTTGGTGATCAACAAAGTAAGGACAGATATTGTTATTAATACTATAAGAAACCCATGAGAACTGGCTGTTAGTCAACCCATCAAATAGCCATCCATGTGCTGTCTCCTTCACGAGGTCAATTGCATAACCTCACTGCCTTGTCCCCATGAGAAAACCAAGGAAAAATACACCCTTGCAGCTATAAGAACAGTAAGTAGACAATTTTTTTGCCTATTTTTTAAACAAAACAATATTTTCGTGCTGCGCATGTTAGCGTCTAGTGATTGTGATGCGACTGGAGAGTATGTGCATGCTGCTGGGAGCCTTGTCCAAGCTGGCGGGGAGGGAGAACAGATTACCATTTCCACAGTGTGTGTGTTGTTGGGGCCCCGGAGCTGACTTCTGAGCTGCTACTACCTCTGCTAGACCAGAGCTGTCAGAGCTGCTCCGCTCATATCTGTCTCATCACCACGACTAACACTTCTAACCCTTGCTGCATGTACACACAGGGAGGACATGCTGAATCACTCGCATGCATGCACACACACTAAGTCACACATACATAACTATGGTACAGTTGAGTATGTCCAGGTATAGAATCTTCCCCTCTGCCCTCCTTCTCTCGCTTTCTCTTGCTCCCACACACACAAACATACCAATGTACACATCCCACTATTCAATAACTTGCACCAGTGGTTTTCAATGTATATAAATTATTAACTCTTACAAAAGAGCAGAGGCATGGATCAGGGCAAACATATTTACTGTGGCTCTTAAGACGTCACCCAGACCCATAGTAATATACTATATTTGTGGCATTATTTGCTCATGTTGGCAATATCTTGATCAAAGTCAATAAATGATTATGTTCACAGCCGTAGCTAGTTGAGATCCTTTGTCCTTTAGTAGGTTTACAGGTTTTATAATATGGTGTGTTCCTATGAAGAGGAAGAGCCACGCAGAGACCAGTGTGTGGCCGATCCCTATAGAATGAGCATGGCACCAGCACTAGTGCTCCATGGATATTTGGACTGAGCAGTTATTTTGAGAAATGCGTGAAACTACTGTGCCCTCAAGTACATGCACTGAAGATTTTACATAATATCCGGAGCTGCATGGGCGCTGTGTCTAATGCAGTGTTGGAGGGGATGTCGTTATCTGTGCTGCCCAATCTCTGCTGTGCTGAGCTCATATTTGCTTGCATATACACCAATTATAAACTCCATCCACTGTCTACATTCACATAATAATCTGTATCACGTGATTAGGCTGACTGAAATGGAGCACAGCTTGTAAGCTCATGCCAAACGCTGGAGATTGCTGCAATATTCACATGTGACACTGAATATTTGCTGCATTGTCCTGTGTATGAAATGTATTTGTCGCATTAGACATGTTCTCTGCACTTACGGGCATGCCTTCTACTGCACTGCTCTCATGAATACTGTTGCAATCACCCGATGCCAAGGCTAATACAAAGGCAGCTTCTTTCCATAGACCAGTGGGAGGCTGCGGCTAAGATGGTGCAGAGGGTTGGCCACTAGCCTCAAATAATGGTGGTTAGATCCCCAGGTCCTCCACTCCGCATGCTGCAGAAGGTCTGCGCTCAAAGCATAATGTAAGTTCTCAGTTTGATACCTACAGACGCCTAGGTTTTCTTTAGGTAATTGTATTATTGTGTCTCTTCATTCACAATCTGTTCCACTCTGCACCCATTAAAATCTACAGTCAGATTCAGCCGCATTCAAATTTGATCCAGTGATCTAGTGAATTTAAATGTGGTTTCATGTGGGACTGTTGGGCCGCAGCGGAGGTTTGTGCTCTATGAGTGTAATTTTTGTTTCCTTTCCTAGGAAAAGTCCTTGAAATAACATTTGTGCACTGATTCCTTCTGTGTATATTTTGGATTACAATGAATGTAGGCTAACTCCTGCATAACGGCGGGGAGGCGATGGTGCATTGTGACTGGGAGCGATTGGCTGTCAGCCACAACAACTATGCTGGCACAGCTCTCGGTGCAGGTGTCACAAGGATACCGTTGTGGCAAGAACCATTTTGTCAGAAACTATCAGCTAAGTTTACAGAGAACATCTCTCACGGTGACGGAGCCGACGGCAAATTCACTTCCCACTTATGTAAACATTGGTGCATTAGCATAACACGTGCACGCCTGACGGTTTCACTCAACAATGCAGAGAGCACATTTGAAGAGCATTTCCATGATTTTGAAGCAAGGGGTTTAAGCTATTCAAAATAATGTTCATTTAATAAATACAAATTCTGATTGTACTTTTCACAAATATCATGTCATCATGTAAAAAATAATTTATATGTATTTATTAACTGAATGGACAATAAATTCCCACATAATAATGTTTACCCAGGAAATATTACATGGCACAGACATTATAATCTATAGGTCTTTATTTATTTTTGCAGATAACATATATCGCAATCATGCTTTTTCATATAACACCATCTAAAGACATTTATTATATTTTTTACATAGAATATTTTACATTAGGCCCATGAAACAGCTAAAAATATACAAAACAATATTCTCTGACTAGACATCTCTATTACATTTTTTAATATCATAGTCTTTATTATTACTCTATTCTGTTATCGTAATTATAATTTTTACATTTGAGAGACATATGTGCTTTAGTTTCTGAGATAATAATATTATTGCAGAAAACAGCAAATAATATCACATTGTATTTTTTTTTGTTCAACATTTAGACAAAAGAAAAAGAAAAACTCAGGTTGTACGGGCATTCACAGACACATGTATTACACAGTCCAGTTTACAACATCATTCAAGAGAGAAAACTGCAGTATGGTAACTTTATACAAAATTCACAGAACCCTTTGTCATTGCACATTTTAATTTACTTATCTTTGAAAAAAAAACACATAAATTAAAGGAAAATAACGGATTCCTGTCGCACGTAGCTGCCACAGAAGAAAATGTTCTTTATCTTCCTTCATAGTAATAACAATGATATCTGTGGTCTGTCACAAAGTCAGCTTCTATATTTATATTTTAATATTGCCAAACAAACTTGATATGTAACAATAGGTTTTCCTTCACCCTATAAAGGAGGAGTTTCAGTGGTGTTGGCCCATGTAGCATCTGGCTATGTCCTGTTGTGTTAACAGTGCTATTGCTGCAGTGTCGTCCGTCCGAGCCAAGGTTTCTCTCTCTCTCTCTCTCTAAGCCTGATATTGGGAAACTGCACTCGCCACAGCATAGAAACGCACTATGGCTTCTACTAAAATGACGAAGGCCATCACAGTTCATGTACACTGAAAGAAATGAGTAGCACGCAGAAAAGAGGCAACTATTTGGATCAGCTTTCGAGGGAGCCCAAGTACGTACATGCTGATTTGTGTGTTTGTGTTTTGTCGCTTCTTGATGAAGCATTTTTAGATAAATGGGAGGAAAAAACGGCGTAAATTTGACATTAGTTCCATTTTGTTTTAAAAACACAGCATAAATTGTTTCAGCGTATAATGGTAGTATCTGAGAGAATTTGGTCACGTCCACCTTTGTTTCCTGAGGAGTGGGTTACTAAACAGATATACAAGTAAACAGTTCCTGTCCGAATAGTGGTAGCGATCATAGAAATCCATCATAAGGTTTTCCAATGCAGTGGTCCCTGCAAACTTCCTCAATCACAGTTTAAAATGCACAGTAGATCTGAAATAGCATTGGCTTATTGCAACACAACTCTTTCTCTCCACTGAACTGGTTGTCGGAGGGGACGTCCTCCTCAGCCAGAAATATTGTATGCACAGTGCAAACGTGGGATTTCTGTAATGGCTACACCTTTATTGTTACAGGTGGTAGTTTACAGATCCAAATTGTGCTTGTAAGCGGATGCTTTAGTTACCACCCCAATGCTCTGTAGTGAGACAAAATGGGGATGCTTGATTTAATCCAGTGGTATCGTCAGCGGGTCAAACTTTCAAACTCTAGTATGATTTTGGTCCTTCTCACTCTCACATATAGAAAACGACCTAAAAGTGATTCTACAAAAAAAGATTTAGACAACATACAAAGTTATTGTTCTTTAGAAAACAAAGAAACAATTATAACAGTCTCTTGCTAAGTAATGCTATCTAAGTTATTTTTTGCTATGGCCACAGGTTTCAGTCGAGCCAAAAAAAGAAAATAAAAAGACAGAAAAGCTGGACGCTTCAGATTCCATACTTTACTTGTGCTTTTCAAAGGTTGTCCCAGACATGGGTGGTAAACATTTCAGGCAAACTGCAGGATCCTGCAAGGGAGTGATAGTCTGGCTAAGTGATATTTTACACATACAAGCAGATTTGGCCTTACCTGTTGCACATTCCCAGATTTTCTTAAAATTGGTCAAAATTCTATATTTATTTTACAAACTTTCAAATTGCATTTCCTTCACCTAATACACAGCATTCATTTTAATGTATTTATTCATGTACAAGCAAAATGCAATAACCAATATTTTTTTCTTTGTACAGTAATTGTAGTTTAGTAGATTAATTAATATCTTCAAAGTAGCACAATACCTACTATTTAATCAACGCGGGCCTCCAAATTTAAATCATATATTCAATATAGAGTAATTTCCTAAGTCACGTCTCCTTTTCTAAAAAGACTAACTTTTTTGCATAATGAAATTCATAACATCACAACAACTTTGCTGGGTAGTTTGCTTTTCCTTTTAAGTTTTTATAACTCTGTATTATACAAATCAACAAACAGAATAACCACTAAAAACAACTGTGTAATCAGGTTGGTCTCACGTGTCCCCAGGAGGTAGGTGAATAAAGCAGACGTGGAAGTCTGGTGGTCGTTCCCAACCTTGATTACATCTTTTCTATAGCAGAGCAGGTCTGGCTGTGGAGCCAGGGACGGGTGGAGGTCTCTAGATGTAGGCTTCCTCGTTGGCAGGGTTCTGATTCTGGTTTTCCGTCTGCTGGTCGGGGCCGTTTTCCTGAGACTTCTTCATAATCACCGGCTTGATCATTATCCGCAGACGCTGCAGGGGTGGGGGGGGGGGGGGGGGGGGGGGTACATGGAGAGGACGATCAACACCACTGATATTGCACAGCTGAATGTGAAATTACAATGAGACAGTGGAGACTAGACAGCTGCAAAGTTTACGATCCAACCCATAAGCTGAAAACACACCAGCTCCACAGCTGTGAGCTTGATGAAAGTACAGCCTGAGGCTCTGAAAAGCTCCCTCACGTGATATACAGGGGTTTGCATAAATATAGCTTCTGCAATATGGCTGTTAAAGGAAAATAAATACCATTATTTCTCACATAGACTATATTTTAAACAGGTTTTTAAGCCCACAGATCAAATCAAAACATCCCCAAACCGCAAATCTATCAATGCTCTTGTTCGTTTTGGACCCTGCTGCATAGAAGGCATTTATGTGGAGTGTTTGTGAAAGTAAGCGTCCGCCTGGGTGCAGAGCACTAATCAGCCGGCTGATTGCTACAATTAGACAATCAGCCATCAGATGCTAGTGCAGGATCTGACACCTGCACATCGCCTCTGACAGCCTCTGCTGCTCCGTCTGCAATTACGGCCCATTTATTCTGTCAGTGGTGGCTTTAAAGCTGTATCTGTCACCAGGGGCCGTATAGATGTATAAGGTTATTATTCAGCGCGCAATGGATGACTGCAAATGAAAAAGCTCTTAATGTTAATGGCGTGCTGGAAAAGGTGTTATCTACCATTGATTAGAATCATTAGATCAATAAAAATGCAGTGCCTAACCCTAACCCTGCACACAAATCAAACGTCATTTAACAAGAACTCAGGGGGTTTTGTTGCAAAGAGCCGTCGAAAATTGTTCAAGAGATGGAATGAGAAACACTATTTTACTAATCCCTTTATCGCCGCTCCACTCCTCCTGGCAATTCATCACATCTTTACCCAGCATGCCTGTGTGCTCGCTCATTACAAAACCATTGAGTCACAGTGCCTCGGTGCAGCTTTAATGTACAAAACAAAATCAAATGAGGCTAAACTGAAGGTTTTCACCTCCAGCTCGAAGAGTTCTGTGACTGCTGAATTACATCTCAGGTACCACTTCATTGCTACACACACGTAAATAAAGATGATTCAGATTCTGGATCAGTGTATTCCAGTAAACATCCGCAATGACCCTAAATGTTCATTTAATCTTCTGGTTAAAACTAAAGTCTTCTATAAAATCCTCAGGGCTGGTGTATCACATTCATAGTGTATAACATTTTCCTCACACATTATCAGCTCCCACTAAATATTGGTCTTCCATCCACTCTGTAATAATATTTCTGAGCGACAGAATATCTTTGACACGGAGTAATCCACTTGAAACCCTCAGCACAGACCCTGCCTCTCTGCAGACTGCAGATTAGAACCCAAACCAGCTAATCGATGTGTGAAATGCTCAGAGGGGGGTACAGCGATGCACTCTGCGAAATCTTTTTGCTACGTATCTGCAATACACCAACCCAATATATATTCGTTGTATTTTGTAACTTTTTCGTGATCATCAGCGATGGATACTACTACATTCTGTGCAGTGCCCTCCAAATATTAACTGTCCTGTTACTGTATGAAGATTACCTCTGCAGAGGTTAGGTTTTTAACATTGTTTGTTTGTTGTTTGCCAGATTACACAAAAACTACTGCACAATTTATTACAAAACTTGGTGGAAGGATGAGGTGAGGGTCAGGGAAGAACCCATTACATTTTGGTGCAGATCCAGGACTTTCTGTAACATAATGAAATTGGGTGTTTTTCTACCTCTTCTTTGATTGGTCAAAAAACAGTTTGCAATTTGGTGCAGATCCGATGTGAAATATTCATCACCATGTCCACTGCATCTACAATTAAGACAGAAACTTGGACAAATCTTACCTCTTTGTATGTGCCTTTGAGTGTGAGGAACATGTAGCCCATGTAGCCTGGGATGAGCAACATGGAGGAGAGGGCCATGCACCAGCCGACACCCTGACCCCAGGCTGGGAATACGTAGTCACCCAGGGTGAGGGGAACCATCTGCACTGCACTGAACAAGAAGACACCCTGTAGACGAGAGGGACAAGGGAAAATAACTCATCATCATCAAGGAACTGTAGGATTTGAAATCTTTGAAAGCAAGAAAATGTCCTACTGCTATTTTGTGGTATAAACCATGTGTGTAGAACACGTACATATATGGTCATGAACTGACTATTTACACATTGAATAAAAATTTAACTTTCACTATTGAATGATCTTTAGCTTCATCAGACACAGTTTAGATAGTCGTACTTTCGAATACTCATATACTTTTGAATACTTGAGGGATTAGACATTGTTAATATCGATCAATGAATACTTCACAGTGAGATAAACTGAGCACTTCATTAAAGGTCAGATTAAGCTGACCTTGTGCATGAAGTTAATAGGATGTTTTGCTTTCTGTAATGTAAACCTTCAGCAGAGTTATTTCCCCTTTGGTTTCTGGTACCTTGCATTTTACCCACTAATAACAATAATAGTGACAATAATACATTTTATTCATAAAGCACTTTTCAAATCATGATATGTAGGCTGATAAAAAAAAAGTTTAAATGTCAAGTAATCAATCATTTAAAAGAAGCTGAACAAGACAATGAAATAGAGCAAAAAAAAATAAATTGAAACAATCAAATAAAAATAATATAAAATGAGGTGAGCTGAAAAAATAGAGGCAGGTGCAGACTACACAACACTTACACCAACGATGAGGGGGGTGAACACGACCCAGCAGAGCTTCCACCACATACAGGGCCTGTAGCCAATCATCTCCTCAATGTTGTCGTAGAAGTTGTTCACACCTGGAACCAAAAGCAAAATGTGCTTTAGTTATCTCGTAATGCAAATATTTGTACAGTCCACCCTTCACAGTGGTTCTAGTTAGACATGTGCAGTGTGAGTGTTTCTGGGTGAAAAGCATCCTTGAGAAGATTAGGGAGACACGAGTGCAGCTCACCATAGAACCATGAAATTGAGATGCACTCAAAGAAGACCAGGAAGAGCAGGCACATCCCGCTGGCTGAATAGTAGTCAAAGAGCTTGAACACGTAGAGTCCACCCTGTGAAAGGAAAGAGGAGGGAAACAGGAGAAGGAGATAAGACGGATGAAGAAGAAAAACATAGAATAATCAGTTAGCGTATCTGACGTAAACCATTAAAGTGGAATAAGATGGAGGGCGAGAGCACCAGCGGCTGTGGCTGCTGCGAGTCAGAGACATCTCATCGGTGAGGACAGAACTGGTGCAAAGGCTTCCTTGTAGAAGCTGCAGTGCAGTGATAGTGGAGTGCAGACAGGGTCAGTGCAGATCAAACATTTCCTTGATAACACTGCATGTCTGTCCACAGTCAGAACATCTCAGGGACCAGCTCAAAGGGACCTGCCTGAAGCTTGATGGAGTTTATACTGGCTGCAACTGCAATTAGGGCAACTGCCTCGGTCCAACAGGGCAGTGCATGATGGGAATCAACTGTGGCACAACTTCAGGGTCAATGCAGAGTCCTCAAGTGTCAGAGACAAACATGACCTCGGCCCTGCAGTGATCTAGCTCCCAAATATAGACAGTGACGCATCTCAAGCAATGTTCCCATGACTTTTGATTTCTCCACAAAGTTTTGATCCTTTTTTTTGTTTCAAATAGTCTAAGAAATACGACTGTATGATTTGTGGCATTTACTATTAATTTCATTTGGCAGCAGTTGAAAACATTTATTACAAAAATACTTTTAACATCTCTTTTTACATGCTGGATCAGAAGTTACAGTCTTTAACCTTGAAATCCAATTTGCAGAGAGGAGAGGAAAAGAAAAGTAAATAATTCTAAATTGAACAACATTCAGTAATTCAGCTTTTCATTGGTCGTACTTCTTAATGCTCCACAAGGGGAGGGTTGTAGTTCGTGAGGTGTATTTTTTTCAATGTATTTGTAGTTAAGCTTATAAGATCACATCATATTAAATAACATGTGCTTTGAAGGTATTTTAATATTTATTATTAATTCTAAAATTCTAAAAGCATGACAAAGACCCATGGTGACTAATTTACGTAATACAGACCCACTATTTTTGAATTTGACAACAGATATAAAGTCTGTGAGACTCAGCAGATTGTCCAGTCAGAGAGAAGTGTGTGTGTACCTGTGTGATGTTGGACAGTCCAATAATGTATGAAATGAGGCAGACGACTGCGATGAAGATCTCTCGGCGGTTTCGGAGAGCCCGGGGGAATTCATCCACCAGGGCAGTGATGAAGCCTTCCACGGTGCAGAACTGGAGAGATTGCAGAGTCATGTCAAAACAGCAGGGTTATGTTATACACTGTTGTCACATTAAATACCTCATATCGCTCACTACCTCACATTAAGTCCTCATGTGAATGAGAAGTAATAGTAAGACCCAATTACACAATGTTTTATTACCAGGAACAGACGCCTGGCCTCAAACCCCACTTTTACTTTGCTTCTGCAAGGCTACATGATCATTTGTGATTTATATCCAAAAGCCGAAAGCCAGTGTGTGTGTTCATTATGTTTACCTGGCTGTCAATTCCCAGCATCAGCAGCATGGAGAAAAAGAGGATGGCCCAGAGGGGAGAGATAGGCAGCTGGGTGACAGCCTCAGGATAAGCCAAAAACGCCAGGCCAGGCCCTGATAAAGGACAAATAAGATCATTGTGAGCAGGTTTCAAGATGAGACGCTGATAAGAGATGAGTTTTATGAGTAAAACATTCTAATGTATTTAAAAATGTGTATAATAATTCCAGTACTGGATCAAATAAAGGTCCTTGAGGCCCTTGGGAGAAAGACGAGTGCTGAAAGTTAAATGTGGGTGTTTACAAGGACAGACAGTTTTGAAAAATAAGTGAGCAATTTTTGCATCTCTAGTAAACCCAGAAACCAGAAGTGACATTTTGCGACAGGGTAAAAACTTCCACTGTGCCTGAAAAAAAAAGAAGCCCAATAATTTCATTTTTCTTTTTATTGGTGAAAAAAATCTCTCGCCCCCGCCTATTCTCACTATCGAGTTTCAACATTGATTGCAATTACCTGAGGCTGCTACATCAGCGATGGGTCTCTTTGTCACATTGGCCATGAATCCCACGATGGAGAAGATGACAAAGCCCGCGAACATGCTGGTGAAGGAGTTGATGCAGCAGACAATGACAGAATCTCTGTAGGGGAGAGACAAAGCACAAGGCAGCCATTGTCACGCTTGTATCAATTCCTTATCAAGCCGTTACACATTGTTGAGAGGCGTGGGGGGAAGGGACGGCGGAGAGCCATTTTGCATCCTGCAGCAGCACAGTGGCAGTTATATTGACCTGTTATTCTAAAATGGCTCCAGCAGTTGAAACCACGGATGTAATGTTCAGCTCAGTTGTCGTGCTGCTGACTAATGGTAACTCTACAATGGTAACACTGGTTGAGACCAACCAAAGTATAGATGGAGGCTCAAATATTTCCAAAATTGAAAACACCATGTTGCCAGGAAACCAAAAAATAATCCCAGGAAGAGCCGTCTGCAGTGTAACCTTTACAAAAACCAAAAGGTACGGGATGTGTCTGTAATGATTTTTTAAGAGAAACTAACATTTCCTTTTCATAGGTATAGACTCAAGGTGGTAAATAAACCTGAATGGCGCCCCTTCATCAATCACCTACCTGTACACGTTGTTGTGGAAGGTATTGTAGCTTCCGAGAGCAATCAGAGAACCCAATCCCAGCCCGTAGGAAAAGAAGATCTGAGTGGCAGCGTCCAGCCAAACCTGGTGGCCAGAGACAAGACAATAACTGATGAATAACCAGGTGTGGACACAAACTGGAGTCAAGCTACTATTACAAATGTGGGATTTGAGCCAATTTAACTGCTTAGACCGATCAAGTCGTGTGCATAAATGTATGTTATCTCTTATATATCAGAAACGGAGGAAAACCTAAGTAGTGTCACGCTTAGTCCGGATCCATTATAATCCCGTTACATCCCATCTTGATCTGGCTCCATCTCATGCACCACCTGACCTTTAATGATGTAGCTAAGTTTCGTGTTGAGAGAAAAAACACGACATTATCTAAAAAGCAAGTGGTCACTGACTACATAGTTTCTCTGTTTCTGGCCTGCATACAGTGTGTGCTATGTTGCCCCCCCCATATTTCAACTGCAGCTCATTTCAATCTCTGTAGCCGCACCTTTATTCTGACGATTGTGCATCTTCCTGAACAGAAAGGGAGAGCAGGTGAAGGAGAGAGAGAGAGAGCATACCTCAGACTCCTTAAGTTTCTCAAAGTTTGGTGTGATGTAGAAGAGGATCCCGTCTATTGCACCAGGAAGAGTGACGCCACGACAGAACAGGATGAACAGCATGAAGTAAGGGTATGTGGCAGAGAAGTAGACCACCTGTGGGACACAGAGATGAAAGCCTCAACCAACTGAATCACACAGCCATTCACACAGCCATTGAGCATTATCACTTTGGGAATATAGGATACAAATCTGTTGTTAAACTAGACAAAAGAGCCACTGTTACTGTGGCACCGCCCCTACAGAGCAGCACAGTGACCTAGTCTCCTTGTCCCCAGAGGCAAGATGACCCCACAATGGTTGGCCTCAACACTGCCAGTGAGCTATTTGACTTCTTGGAAGATCTAATTTTACACCATGCTGTCAGAGTCAACACATTTATCAGCATTCATGTTAAATTCTTCAGAAAAAGAGTTTGTCATTGATGCTCCTTTGGAAACTCTAATCTCTGCACTATTTTTTCCCATAGGTCAACATTGATTGATGATTGCTGATGCGTAATGCATGTAAATATATTTGGTTACTTGCAAACTTTTCATAGTTATTTTCTGTGAATATTTATGACAGTTAAATTGATTGTCGCATTGAAAGGTTGTTGCTAATCCTACAGAATTAGCTAATTTAAAATGCATAACTGAAGATTTAAGTCATCGAAATCCTGTTATTGAAGATGAATCCAAAATGTCATTGAGGCACTTCTATGACCTTCAGTAAATCTGAAGTCTTGTTGAATAATCACATCGAGGGAAATGGTGCAAATTCTATACCCAGTAGATTTAGTTTTATTTTGTCTGAGTCCTCTTTCTTCCACTTACTTTGCCAGTCCAGCCGACCCCCTTCCAGATGCAGAAATAGACCAGCACCCATGCAATAGCCAGTGTGATAGCCAGTGGGATCCTGACCTCCCCGGGCTTATCCAGACCATCGGTCATCTGGTGCATGTTACGTCTGCAGGGAGGGAATAAAGCAGTCTTACTTCAGTGCACAAATTCATCCTTTATCTCATACGTGCACGACATATGGTTGCATGCAAGTGTCTGGATTTTCAAAAAGAGCCATGGCTTTCTTTTCTCGTGCCCTGAAGCTTTTCAACAATCATTGGTGCATTCATTGCTGGCTTCCTTTTTCCACTCATCAACTTTTTTCTTGGTTTTGATGCGATTTATAGTTTTTTCCACATTTTTTCATGCTAGTTGAGTAGACAGATACATAAGTTAGGCCAGAGTCAGAAATGCAGATGGCCCCACCAGACTCTGACCCCTGAACTAACCCTTTGAAGGGTATATGACCTTTGTGTGCAGCTAATATCGGCTCACAACAGAGCAGTATTCTTGCGATATAAAAGACTCTTGTATCCAGCTTACTCCCAGAACTCCTGCACGGCACTTGTGAGGTTCTTGGTGTCTGGGAGGCTGTAGTTGGTGTAGCAGCTCTCTGTGTTCCAGGCATTGCCACAAGTCTGCCATGGCAGCTCCTGAAAATTAAGGGAGAAAAAAGAAGAAAGAAGAAGAAAATCACACAGACAGCTCTTTTTACTTGGACCACTCTCCCACTGCCGGGTCCCATTCTTTGTGGCTGTCGAGCAGCCAAGACCGTGATACTCATTTGGGACATTGAGATTTCATGCTTTTCTCAGGAGTGAATGCCTCATCGCCAAATGCATTTATCAATACCTTGTGTAAGGCGCTAATTATGTGGGAAAGGAAGTAATAAATGTCATACTCTGTTAAGGCTTGTTCACTGTTATATAAGTGGTTGCTGGCAAATAGGAGCTGCCACATAACTAAAAGGGTTACGATGTAAAATAAAAATAAAAATCTGTGCCTTGTCCTGGTTTAAAGGGCCACTTGTGTGAGATCTTAAAGGAACCCCCACCGCCCCCAACCCCCCCCCCCCCCCCCCCCATCCCCCAGGGTGGGTACAAATATCAAATACTTACATAACTGAAGGAATTGTACAGATAGTAAATAGCCCAGGAAATGATGACAATGTAATAGATATTGAGCCAGAAGGACAGAACCGCAGCAGCCAGACCCACACCTGAAAGAATAGGAGATTAGAGGCGTGAGATGTTAAATTGAACTTGAAAAGAATAATAATTTGTATACAATTTATTTTTATTTTTATATCTGTTACTAGAGGATAAACCTTTCCTCGTTATTACGTAATTACAAATCCCCCAAATCCAAAAATTGTGGAATGTATATGTTATTAACCTGGCAGTCTCCAGGCAGCCAATTAACATAACAATTAAAAAAACACTTAAGGGCCTTTAGGACACCACAAGAGTGCCTTTTGCTTTTTTTTTACCTTTGAACACGGGAGCCAGTTTCCACACTCCAAGCCCTCCAACAGAAGTGTACTGACCAAGAGCCGTCTCCAGAAAGAACAGGGGCATGCCAGCAAATATGAGGGTCAAAAAGTAAGGAATCAAGAAGGCCCCTGAATGAGAGGTGAGAGGTAAAGGTGTAAGTGAAGGTCAATCATAAACGTATCACATTCAACATAATCCAGGTAGAGATATGTGGTAAAAACGAGTATTTGGTGGGTTAAAACTGCGCCCAGATCATTGCGTACAAGCGCTTGCTTGTGCGCAATTACGCACGGCTACCATGGTGGGGGTGGGGTGGGTAGATGGGGTACACTTAAGATTTATTTAAATTAAAGACCTCCGGGAGTTAACTGGCAGCTTTTGATGTATCTGCACTCCTTTCGGTGTATGGATAAGAGGAAAATTGCCAAGAATTCCTGATTTACCTCCGCCGTTTTTGCCACATAAATAAGGAAATCTCCAGACATTCCCGAGTCCGATTGCGTATCCGACACATGAGAGAAGAAAGTCAAATCTCCCGCCCCACGTTTCCCTCTCGGGTAGCTCCTTCTTCTGCACTTTCACCACCAAGGTTTTGGGTTTGTCGTTTGGCGTGGTGGTGGTGGCGGGCGCGTCATTCAACGTCTCCGTTAAGACGAGTCCGTCCGAGGCTTTGGTCCCGTTGGTGGCCATGGTCGCAGTACGTGTCGGGTATAATCCTGACCAGTGTAGAAGTGGGGGTTTCAGCACCGGTCCAGGCAGACAGCAGCTTCCCCGTCCCGTGCAGCCAGCAGGCGAGCGGAGAGACGAATCACCGGAGAGAGGAGAGAGATTATGGAGAGGAGCTGAGGCGCCTCAGCAGCGCACCAGCGACCCTAGAAATATCAAGAAATACGCACCGGGTTAAAAATGCACTTGGAAATAAAACCAGAGCACCTCAAGAGAATGAGGGATTTGTATTTGTTTAACATTCAAAAGACCAGTTTTCAAATATTGTCAGAGGTGGAATATCACATCTTAATAATGTGCGTAAACCCCTCGTGCGTAATTTACCTTGTAACCCTGTAACTGGATTTCAGTTGGAGTGGAAATTACTTCTTCCTTAACATAACAAATCAATTATTAATAAAACAAATCATGTTTTAAAAGTGTGACTACATTTTTTTAATTTAGGTGGAAATAATGTGCTGAAAATTTTATAGAAAATATGACTGATAATCTTGATATCGAAAATGTATTTGTACGTGATTGTTACGCATGCATTCATTTTGATAACATGACATTTCTTGAGGGGTGGAGAGAAAAAAGAGAAGAAGAATCTGCCCCACGATTCGTGAACCCCACGGGAACAAATAAAGACTTCTCATGCAATAAGAATCACTTTTAATGGCCCGGAGTGAATTCTGCATGTTAACAGAAATTTAGAGGCTCGGGAGGCTCAGGGCTCTTGACCTTGATTCACGATGCTCTAAATTATCTCGCCCACTTCCCACTGCCAGGGTACAAGAGCGGGCGCAATGAAACACATTTAAAAGTCAAAACGCAACTGCCGAGTCTAAATTTAGTTTCTAATTAATTTGAATTAATTAAAAACGCAATATTCTATTTATAAGATGTCACAATTTTAGCAAGGCCCTTTATCTAAAAATGTACGTTGCATTTGTATTTATTCGAACTTTCTAAAATGCCAAACATGCGCTCAAATGTGACGAGCGGATGAAGCCGGGAGCGCGCTTCTTTTATCACCTCTCGTGCGTAAGTGTGAGGAGAAGTACACCAAGTAACATGCTCACATTCCGAGATTCACACATAATCTTTGTTTTCTAATATTTGCACACGACTAATTTTTGTTTCACGACAAAACTGACATTGACAGATCGAACGTTCATATTTTTTGGCACATTTCACATTTCAATGTGACTGCGGGACTGACGGATCAAATACTACCCTCATCTGAAAACTGTGCGTCGCCATCAAGTGAAGTGCAGCCTTTCATTCGTGCACAAAATTCAGCACATCTGCATGCACTACGTGCCAAATTCCTCAGTGCCCCAACGCAAACATAACTCGCTCAAATGCGCACTATATACACAACAGATACTTACAATCAAATCTTTGTCCTTGCCAGATTGTTTTCCCGAGTGGGAGGAAAATCCGAGTTTTCTTCCAAAAAAACCAAAACCTTACTTCCTCGCACTTTCACAGAATAAAACCAACGTGAAAACTTTGCATCCGAGGACAGCGAGCGCCCATATGATCCTGAGGAGGGGGAGGACGGAGGACACACTGCGTCTTGGAGAGCGAGGTGCTGTCCTTAAAGGAGTGGTGCTGAAAGAGAGGAGGGGAGAGAAGACGGCGAGAGGAGCTGCCGCCGTCTGAACTGGAGTCTGAGCAGGGACGTAACATGGAGCGCAAGGATCCTCACTCCTCATCCACACAGCGTCAATGTCACCTCAAAGTCGACCCTCCCCAACTCCAACATTTCCACCACTGAGATGGCAGCAGCGGGTTTGAGAGAGGAGCATCCTCTTGTCTCAAGGTTTTATATCCTTACTCCAGCAGGTTTTTTTTTACATCAGCAACTTCTCTCTCTCTCTCTCCCTCTCTGTCTCTCTCTATGTCTCTCTCTCTCGGACTCACCCAGGGGGCCAGTTGATGCACAATAAAGACTCATAAAGGTTACATCACTTTCGGATATCCACTTGCTACTTCAGTAACTCCCTTCAGATGACTCAATGCCATCAAGTTGCCGTGAACGAAACTTTTACAAACTCCAGCGACACTTGTTCACTCTATTTTCACTTTCTAAACTTCCATCCGACAAAATTTTGGTTGATCAATGGAAAAAACACTCCCAGTGAAAACATAAACCATTTCTACATCAAATGCATCCACTCCAAAGTATAGCAGATACAGAGGGAGATGCCAATGGCGGCTCTAGCTTCTGGCAAAACATGATAAGGAGGTCTCAGCCAATAAAGGGAGTCAGGGTCTGTGAGATAAATTGAAAACTGTGCTTATAATCTTCTTAGCCCGCTGTCTTCCAAAAAAATGAAATACCCTTGTGGAACATCCCAAAAGAGCGGTCTTAAGCACACTCTAACCCCCACATCGGGATGAATTATTAGGGTCTCGCTGGGAGATTAGACTCTCGCAGGGTTTAACAGATAAAGTTTGATTCGTGACAATGAGCAAGGATTAAACTCATGTTAAATGTTACAAAAATTCTCCAACTGTCTTTGGCAATGACAGAGGAAAACTTTGAGGGTTTAGGCATTTTATATTTTGGGTCTTTCAAAGCTTGTCAGGAGACACCTCATCGTGGCTTATGATATTTTGGTGCCGCTGAAGCTTAATTTCTATGTCATCGTATGAAACATCATATGTCACTGTTACGGATGCATTGGATGCTGAAATGACAAAAACCTTCCATCAACCATTTCCATTTTCCCCTATTCGTTTGCTCCCTCTTTTTTTCCACGCCTCTTCTATTCCTCTCACGCCTTGCCTCCTCTGCTACACCCTGTGCTCATCTGCCCAATTCTTTTCCTTCCATCTTTTCGTCTGTGTCCGCCATGCTGCAGGCTCTGCACTGCTGGTAGAGTACTACCGAAAAGCCTCGCCACCGAGAGGGAAGGAAAGAATGCCCAGATGGTGAGCCAATGAGGGGTGAGCTAACCTTCTAATGATACAAAACGAAAATTTAGCATTTCTAATCCCGACTGGCTGATTGGCCCGCAGGCTGTGGCACCTCTGATGTGCAAAAAGCCTCATGTTGGCCTAGAGCTATCATACGGGGGGAGGGGAGGGCGGGGGGAATTCAAAATGCCACACAGACGAGAGCTGGTGGTGCTGCGCTCGTGGCCGGGGCCCCACCTGATTGTGAGCCTGTGTGCAGTGAAGCTTGTAATTACAGAAGGAGGTGGTGGTAATAGAGAGCAGAGTACAGGCAGACACACAGCCAGACAGCTGTCCTCCTGTCAGTTTCACTGCTCAGACATATAGGGGAAAAAAATTATGCTTCGAAACCGCAGAGCAGATTATTGCTCATGTGAGAGCGACAAAATGGGGATGCAGATGATCATGATGACAGCGATAATGATGACAGATGTATTTTATGATGCGAGCATCCTGCATTTACACATCGTTTCACAAATATGTTGCCTCTCACCATCAGTGTCTCGGTGAGGCTTTGTGTACGTGGTGAGAGGTTCGTTGTAAAATCTGGGATACAAACATGAATTACAGCATCCCATGTGCACTTTGTTTAAGAAAACTAGTAGCTCCAGCCTAATGTTTATTTGTAAAATGAATACGGCATGTTGATAAAATGAAATGAATGCATTCATATGAGAGTAAGTACAGCTATGATGTACAGTTGGTCCAAATGCCAATGTCAGCACTTGAGTATTCTGCATTTACAATATTATACGCTAGAGATAAATATGTTAACAGTTTATTTTATCCTGTTAAATGTTCAGGTGAGGCCGACAGGACTTTCATTATTAGGGCCCGAGCACCGAATGGTGAGAGGCCCTATTGAATCTGTAAGGATTTTTATTATTATTATTAGGGCCCGAGCACCGAATGGTGAGAGGCCCTATTGAAATTGTAGGCATTATTCTTATTATTAGGGCCCGAGCACCGAATGGTGAGAGGCCCTATTGAATCTGTAAGGATTTTTATTATTATTATTATTATTATTATTATTATTATTATTATTATTATTATTATTTCCCTTTGGGGGGCTTTTTCAGGGTCTAGACATGCTCAAAAAGTTATGAAACTTTGCAGGAAATTCAAGGTCTGCGGATATTTTAGTATTCTGGAGTAATTGGAATTGGGCGTGGCAAAATGGCTCTACAGCGCCCCCTGGAACCAGCCCCTAGGTTTCCACATAACGGATTTTCATCAAAATCTGGATATAGGTGTATCGTGACCAGTCATGAAAAAAAGTCTCATGGAGCATTATGAAAAACGCAACAGGAAGTCCGCCATTTTGCTTTTAGTGGCCATTTTGGCAATATCCCACATTTTTACTTTTACGTACTTGTCCCAGGGCTTTCATCAGATCAACTTCAAATTCAGATGAGTGTCATCACAACAAGATGGAGATAAAAAATGATTGAGGGATTTTTTTTTTATCACACCGTGTGACCGTGGCATGGCGTTAAAAATTGGTTACACGCCATCAAAACACGGGCATCTGTATCTCGGACATACATGTTCCAATCAAGTCCAAACTAGACATGTAAGACAATAGTCCCCGCCTGATGACATCTATGCATAAATGATGACTTAAAACCGCAGCGCCCCCTGGTGGCAACAGGAAATGTCTTGTTTTTTGCTTGTCTTACACTTGGATGAATTTCTCCTCATCCACTGACCTCAACCATGTCAAACTGTATCAAATGGGTCCCAAGACATTGACAATGAAGACATAAGATTACCGTGACTTTTCGTCAAACGCCATATGAATGGCGTGGCATTAAAGTTCATCAACTCGCCGTGAAACACGAAATTGCTGTAACTTCAGTGTTCATGATTCTATCTCTCTCAAACTACATGTGTGTAACAACAGCCCCCCCCTGAAGATATTCATATGGTTTTAAGAAATGGGCGTGGCAAAAAAACTGACCAGCGCCCCCTATAGGGCAACCCCGGCACTACGATGGCCGACATTTATACAAATCTATCGGGACATGTGTCGTTTCATAACAAACAAAAAAATATCTTGGATAGGTATGCTTGACCAAACAGGGAGGCCGCCATTTTGGATTAAGTGGCCATTTTTTTTCCATATTCCACATTTTTACTTGATGCACTTGTCCCAGGGCTTTCATCAGATTAACTTCAAATTAAGATCAGTGCCATCACAACAAGATGGAGATAAAAAGTGATTAAGAGATTGACCTTTCGTCACACCGTGTGACCGTGGCGTGGCGTCTTGAGTTTGATTAAACGCCATCAAAACACGAGGTTCTGTATCTCGGACATACATTGTCCAATCGAGTCCAAACTACACATGTAAGACAAGGGTGCCATCCTGATGACATCTACACAGAAATTATGACTTGAAATTACAGCGCCCCCTGGTGGCTACAGGAAGTGACATGTTTTATACTTTGATGAACTGCTCCTGGCTGATTTACAATATACAGCTCAAATCAGATCAGTCAAGTCATTAGATCATGGTCAGAATTGTGACGTTTCCTCAAACCGTGTAAACGTTGAGGTGGGGCGAAGGATCATCCTTCGCCAAAGGACACGATGTTTTCATAAGTCCACTGTGCATTGTCTTATCACTACCAAACTTCTGTCACATGATAAGAGTACAAGCCTGAACAGCTCTATGTGTCAATATTTCCTCAGTGTCATAGCGCCACCTACTGATTCGCCAGGAAACAGGAAGTACTTTGTTAATCCACTCTGCATTATCCAAACGGCTCCAAACTTCTGACCTATGATCACAATCCTGATCTGAACAGCTCCATATATAAACATTAGTTCAGGGTCATAGCGCCACCTACTGATCAGTGTGAAAATTACATTGTGGTAAAATTTTCCGATTGACACGAAACTGCTCACGCTACATCAGAGCGCCTACATGAACAGATATGAATGTCTGTGCGTAATAATAGTGATGGCGCCACCTACTGGCAAACCTACTGTCGCAGAGCGCAAAACGCATGCAACGTGGAGAAGTGCATGCTCGATCGATGATGTGCGCTTGGTCATCGATCGCTCTCTCCACCGACCGCAACAGGCTTCAACGTGCGGGTGCTCGGGCCCGCAAGTGCTACAACGTAGCCCTAGTTAGGGCCCGAGCACCGAATGGTGAGAGGCCCTATTGAATCTGTAATTAGGGCCCGAGCACCGAATGGTGAGAGGCCCTATTGAATCTGTAAGGATTTTTATTATTATTAGGGCCCGAGCACCGAATGGTGAGAGGCCCTATTGAATCTGTAAGGATTTTTATTATTATTATTATTATTATTTCCCTTTGGGGGGCTTTTTCAGGGTCTAGACATGCTCAAAAAGTTATGAAACTTTGCAGGAAATTCAAGGTCTGCGGATATTTTAGTATTCTGGAGTAATTGGAATTGGGCGTGGCAAAATGGCTCTACAGCGCCCCCTGGAACCAGCCCCTAGGTTTCCACATAACGGATTTTCATCAAAATCTGGATATAGGTGTATCGTGACCAGTCATGAAAAAAAGTCTCATGGAGCATTATGAAAAACGCAACAGGAAGTCCGCCATTTTGCTTTTAGTGGCCATTTTGGCAATATCCCACATTTTTACTTTTACGTACTTGTCCCAGGGCTTTCATCAGATCAACTTCAAATTCAGATGAGTGTCATCACAACAAGATGGAGATAAAAAATGATTGAGGGATTTTTTTTTTATCACACCGTGTGACCGTGGCATGGCGTTAAAAATTGGTTACACGCCATCAAAACACGGGCATCTGTATCTCGGACATACATGTTCCAATCAAGTCCAAACTAGACATGTAAGACAATAGTCCCCGCCTGATGACATCTATGCATAAATGATGACTTAAAACCGCAGCGCCCCCTGGTGGCAACAGGAAATGTCTTGTTTTTTGCTTGTCTTACACTTGGATGAATTTCTCCTCATCCACTGACCTCAACCATGTCAAACTGTATCAAATGGGTCCCAAGACATTGACAATGAAGACATAAGATAACCGTGACTTTTCGTCAAACGCCATATGAATGGCGTGGCATTAAAGTTCATCAACTCGCCGTGAAACACGAAATTGCTGTAACTTCAGTGTTCATGATTCTATCTCTCTCAAACTACATGTGTGTAACAACAGCCCCCCCCTGAAGATATTCATATGGTTTTAAGAAATGGGAGTGGCAAAAAAACTGACCAGCGCCCCCTATAGGGCAACCCCGGCACTACGATGGCCGACATTTATACAAATCTATCGGGACATGTGTCGTTTCATAACAAACAAAAAAATATCTTGGATAGGTATGCTTGACCAAACAGGGAGGCCGCCATTTTGGATTAAGTGGCCATTTTTTTTCCATATTCCACATTTTTACTTGATGCACTTGTCCCAGGGCTTTCATCAGATTAACTTCAAATTAAGATTAGTGCCATCACAACAAGATGGAGATAAAAAGTGATTAAGAGATTGACCTTTCGTCACACCGTGTGACCGTGGCGTGGCGTCTTGAGTTTGATTAAACGCCATCAAAACACGAGGTTCTGTATCTCGGACATACATTGTCCAATCGAGTCCAAACTAGACATGTAAGACAAGGGTGCCATCCTGATGACATCTACACAGAAATTATGACTTGAAATTACAGCGCCCCCTGGTGGCTACAGGAAGTGACATGTTTTATACTTTGATGAACTGCTCCTGGCTGCTTTAAGATATACAGCTCAAATGAGCTCAGTCAAGTCATTGAATCAAGGTCAGAATTGTGACATTTCCTCAAACCATGTAAACATTGATGTTTGGCAAAGGATCATCCTTCGCCAAAGGACACGATGTTTTCATAAGTCCACTGTGCATTGTCCTATCACTACCAAACTTCTGTCACATGATAAGAGTACAAGCCTGAACAGCTCTATGTGTCAATATTTCCTCAGTGTCATAGCGCCACCTACTGATTCGCCAGGAAACAGGAAGTACTTTGTTAATCCACTCTGCATTATCCAACCGGCTCCAAACTACTGACCTATGATCACAATACTGATCTGAACAGCTCCACATATAAATATTAGTTCAGGGTCAGAGCGCCACCTACTGATCAGTGTGAAAATTAAGTTGTGTTAACATTGTCCGATTGACACAAAATTGCTCACGCTGTATCAGAGCGCCTACATGAACAGATATATATGTCTGTGCGTAATAATAGTGATGGCGCCACCTACTGGCAAACCTACTGCCGCAGAGCGCATTTAACGTGGAGAAGTGCATGCTCGATCGATGATGTGCGCTTGGTCATCGATCGCTCTCTCCACCGACCGCAACAGGCTTCAACGTGCGGGTGCTCGGGCCCGCAAGTGCTACAACGTAGCCCTAGTTCTTATTATTAGGGCCCGAGCACCGAATGGTGAGAGGCCCTATTGAATCTGTAAGGATTTTTATTATTATTATTATTATTATTTCCCTTTGGGGGGCTTTTTCAGGGTCTAGACATGCTCAAAAAGTTATGAAACTTTGCAGGAAATTCAAGGTCTGCGGATATTTTAGTATTCTGGAGTAATTGGAATTGGGCGTGGCAAAATGGCTCTACAGCGCCCCCTGGAACCAGCCCCTAGGTTTCCACATAACGGATTTTCATCAAAATCTGGATATAGGTGTATCGTGACCAGTCATGAAAAAAAGTCTCATGGAGCATTATGAAAAACGCAACAGGAAGTCCGCCATTTTGCTTTTAGTGGCCATTTTGGCAATATCCCACATTTTTACTTTTACGTACTTGTCCCAGGGCTTTCATCAGATCAACTTCAAATTCAGATGAGTGTCATCACAACAAGATGGAGATAAAAAATGATTGAGGGATTTTTTTTTTATCACACCGTGTGACCGTGGCATGGCGTTAAAAATTGGTTACACGCCATCAAAACACGGGCATCTGTATCTCGGACATACATGTTCCAATCAAGTCCAAACTAGACATGTAAGACAATAGTCCCCGCCTGATGACATCTATGCATAAATGATGACTTAAAACCGCAGCGCCCCCTGGTGGCAACAGGAAATGTCTTGTTTTTTGCTTGTCTTACACTTGGATGAATTTCTCCTCATCCACTGACCTCAACCATGTCAAACTGTATCAAATGGGTCCCAAGACATTGACAATGAAGACATAAGATAACCGTGACTTTTCGTCAAACGCCATATGAATGGCGTGGCATTAAAGTTCATCAACTCGCCGTGAAACACGAAATTGCTGTAACTTCAGTGTTCATGATTCTATCTCTCTCAAACTACATGTGTGTAACAACAGCCCCCCCCTGAAGATATTCATATGGTTTTAAGAAATGGGAGTGGCAAAAAAACTGACCAGCGCCCCCTATAGGGCAACCCCGGCACTACGATGGCCGACATTTATACAAATCTATCGGGACATGTGTCGTTTCATAACAAACAAAAAAATATCTTGGATAGGTATGCTTGACCAAACAGGGAGGCCGCCATTTTGGATTAAGTGGCCATTTTTTTTCCATATTCCACATTTTTACTTGATGCACTTGTCCCAGGGCTTTCATCAGATTAACTTCAAATTAAGATTAGTGCCATCACAACAAGATGGAGATAAAAAGTGATTAAGAGATTGACCTTTCGTCACACCGTGTGACCGTGGCGTGGCGTCTTGAGTTTGATTAAACGCCATCAAAACACGAGGTTCTGTATCTCGGACATACATTGTCCAATCGAGTCCAAACTAGACATGTAAGACAAGGGTGCCATCCTGATGACATCTACACAGAAATTATGACTTGAAATTACAGCGCCCCCTGGTGGCTACAGGAAGTGACATGTTTTATACTTTGATGAACTGCTCCTGGCTGCTTTAAGATATACAGCTCAAATGAGCTCAGTCAAGTCATTGAATCAAGGTCAGAATTGTGACATTTCCTCAAACCATGTAAACATTGATGTTTGGCGAAGGATCATCCTTCGCCAAACGACACGATGTTTTCATAAGTCCACTGTGCATTGTCCTATCACTACCAAACTTCTGTCACATGATAAGAGTACAAGCCTGAACAGCTCTATGTGTCAATATTTCCTCAGTGTCATAGCGCCACCTACTGATTCGCCAGGAAACAGGAAGTACTTTGTTAATCCACTCTGCATTATCCAACCGGCTCCAAACTACTGACCTATGATCACAATACTGATCTGAACAGCTCCACATATAAATATTAGATCAGGGTCATAGCGCCACCTACTGATCAGTGTGAAAATTAAGTTGTGTTAACATTGTCCAATTGACACAAAATTGCTCACGCTACATCAGAGCGCCTACATGAACAGATATATATGTCTGTGCGTAATAATAGTGATGGCGCCACCTACTGGCAAACCTACTGCCGCAGAGCGCAAAACGCATGCAACGTGGAGAAGTGCATGCTCGATCGATGATGTGCGCATGGTCATCGATCGCTCTCTCCACCGACCGCAACAGGCTTCAACGTGCGGGTGCTCGGGCCCGCAAGTGCTACAACGTAGCCCTAGTTATTATTATTATTATTATTATTTCCCTTTGGGGGGCTTTTTCAGGGTCTAGACATGCTCAAAAAGTTATGAAACTTTGCAGGAAATTCAAGGTCTGCGGATATTTTAGTATTCTGGAGTAATTGGAATTGGGCGTGGCAAAATGGCTCTACAGCGCCCCCTGGAACCAGCCCCTAGGTTTCCACATAACGGATTTTCATCAAAATCTGGATATAGGTGTATCGTGACCAGTCATGAAAAAAAGTCTCATGGAGCATTATGAAAAACGCAACAGGAAGTCCGCCATTTTGCTTTTAGTGGCCATTTTGGCAATATCCCACATTTTTACTTTTACGTACTTGTCCCAGGGCTTTCATCAGATCAACTTCAAATTCAGATGAGTGTCATCACAACAAGATGGAGATAAAAAATGATTGAGGGATTTTTTTTTTATCACACCGTGTGACCGTGGCATGGCGTTAAAAATTGGTTACACGCCATCAAAACACGGGCATCTGTATCTCGGACATACATGTTCCAATCAAGTCCAAACTAGACATGTAAGACAATAGTCCCCGCCTGATGACATCTATGCATAAATGATGACTTAAAACCGCAGCGCCCCCTGGTGGCAACAGGAAATGTCTTGTTTTTTGCTTGTCTTACACTTGGATGAATTTCTCCTCATCCACTGACCTCAACCATGTCAAACTGTATCAAATGGGTCCCAAGACATTGACAATGAAGACATAAGATTACCGTGACTTTTCGTCAAACGCCATATGAATGGCGTGGCATTAAAGTTCATCAACTCGCCGTGAAACACGAAATTGCTGTAACTTCAGTGTTCATGATTCTATCTCTCTCAAACTACATGTGTGTAACAACAGCCCCCCCCTGAAGATATTCATATGGTTTTAAGAAATGGGCGTGGCAAAAAAACTGACCAGCGCCCCCTATAGGGCAACCCCGGCACTACGATGGCCGACATTTATACAAATCTATCGGGACATGTGTCGTTTCATAACAAACAAAAAAATATCTTGGATAGGTATGCTTGACCAAACAGGGAGGCCGCCATTTTGGATTAAGTGGCCATTTTTTTTCCATATTCCACATTTTTACTTGATGCACTTGTCCCAGGGCTTTCATCAGATTAACTTCAAATTAAGATCAGTGCCATCACAACAAGATGGAGATAAAAAGTGATTAAGAGATTGACCTTTCGTCACACCGTGTGACCGTGGCGTGGCGTCTTGAGTTTGATTAAACGCCATCAAAACACGAGGTTCTGTATCTCGGACATACATTGTCCAATCGAGTCCAAACTAGACATGTAAGACAAGGGTGCCATCCTGATGACATCTACACAGAAATTATG
This sequence comes from Pleuronectes platessa, assembly GCF_947347685.1. Classification (NCBI taxonomy): domain Eukaryota; kingdom Metazoa; phylum Chordata; class Actinopteri; order Pleuronectiformes; family Pleuronectidae; genus Pleuronectes; species Pleuronectes platessa. The sequence continues at coordinate 10,648,119 of NC_070627.1, read as the reverse complement.
ACTTGAAATTACAGCGCCCCCTGCTGGCTACAGGAAGTGACATGTTTTATACTTTGATGAACTGCTCCTGGCTGATTTACAATATACAGCTCAAATCAGATCAGTCAAGTCATTAGATCATGGTCAGAATTGTGACGTTTCCTCAAACCGTGTAAACGTTGAGGTGGGGCGAAGGATCATCCTTCGCCAAAGGACACGATGTTTTCATAAGTCCACTGTGCATTGTCTTATCACTACCAAACTTCTGTCACATGATAAGAGTACAAGCCTGAACAGCTCTATGTGTCAATATTTCCTCAGTGTCATAGCGCCACCTACTGATTCGCCAGGAAACAGGAAGTACTTTGTTAATCCACTCTGCATTATCCAAACGGCTCCAAACTTCTGACCTATGATCACAATCCTGATCTGAACAGCTCCATATATAAACATTAGTTCAGGGTCATAGCGCCACCTACTGATCAGTGTGAAAATTACATTGTGGTAAAATTTTCCGATTGACACGAAACTGCTCACGCTACATCAGAGCGCCTACATGAACAGATATGAATGTCTGTGCGTAATAATAGTGATGGCGCCACCTACTGGCAAACCTACTGTCGCAGAGCGCAAAACGCATGCAACGTGGAGAAGTGCATGCTCGATCGATGATGTGCGCTTGGTCATCGATCGCTCTCTCCACCGACCGCAACAGGCTTCAACGTGCGGGTGCTCGGGCCCGCAAGTGCTACAACGTAGCCCTAGTTAGGGCCCGAGCACCGAATGGTGAGAGGCCCTATTGAATCTGTAATTAGGGCCCGAGCACCGAATGGTGAGAGGCCCTATTGAATCTGTAAGGATTTTTATTATTATTATTATTATTATTATTATTATTTCCCTTTGGGGGGCTTTTTCAGGGTCTAGACATGCTCAAAAAGTTATGAAACTTTGCAGGAAATTCAAGGTCTGCGGATATTTTAGTATTCTGGAGTAATTGGAATTGGGCGTGGCAAAATGGCTCTACAGCGCCCCCTGGAACCAGCCCCTAGGTTTCCACATAACGGATTTTCATCAAAATCTGGATATAGGTGTATCGTGACCAGTCATGAAAAAAAGTCTCATGGAGCATTATGAAAAACGCAACAGGAAGTCCGCCATTTTGCTTTTAGTGGCCATTTTGGCAATATCCCACATTTTTACTTTTACGTACTTGTCCCAGGGCTTTCATCAGATCAACTTCAAATTCAGATGAGTGTCATCACAACAAGATGGAGATAAAAAATGATTGAGGGATTTTTTTTTTATCACACCGTGTGACCGTGGCATGGCGTTAAAAATTGGTTACACGCCATCAAAACACGGGCATCTGTATCTCGGACATACATGTTCCAATCAAGTCCAAACTAGACATGTAAGACAATAGTCCCCGCCTGATGACATCTATGCATAAATGATGACTTAAAACCGCAGCGCCCCCTGGTGGCAACAGGAAATGTCTTGTTTTTTGCTTGTCTTACACTTGGATGAATTTCTCCTCATCCACTGACCTCAACCATGTCAAACTGTATCAAATGGGTCCCAAGACATTGACAATGAAGACATAAGATTACCGTGACTTTTCGTCAAACGCCATATGAATGGCGTGGCATTAAAGTTCATCAACTCGCCGTGAAACACGAAATTGCTGTAACTTCAGTGTTCATGATTCTATCTCTCTCAAACTACATGTGTGTAACAACAGCCCCCCCCTGAAGATATTCATATGGTTTTAAGAAATGGGCGTGGCAAAAAAACTGACCAGCGCCCCCTATAGGGCAACCCCGGCACTACGATGGCCGACATTTATACAAATCTATCGGGACATGTGTCGTTTCATAACAAACAAAAAAATATCTTGGATAGGTATGCTTGACCAAACAGGGAGGCCGCCATTTTGGATTAAGTGGCCATTTTTTTTCCATATTCCACATTTTTACTTGATGCACTTGTCCCAGGGCTTTCATCAGATTAACTTCAAATTAAGATCAGTGCCATCACAACAAGATGGAGATAAAAAGTGATTAAGAGATTGACCTTTCGTCACACCGTGTGACCGTGGCGTGGCGTCTTGAGTTTGATTAAACGCCATCAAAACACGAGGTTCTGTATCTCGGACATACATTGTCCAATCGAGTCCAAACTAGACATGTAAGACAAGGGTGCCATCCTGATGACATCTACACAGAAATTATGACTTGAAATTACAGCGCCCCCTGGTGGCTACAGGAAGTGACATGTTTTATACTTTGATGAACTGCTCCTGGCTGATTTACAATATACAGCTCAAATCAGATCAGTCAAGTCATTAGATCATGGTCAGAATTGTGACGTTTCCTCAAACCGTGTAAACATTGATGTGCGGCGAAGGATTTTCCTTCGCCAAAGGACACGATGTTATCATAACTCCACTGTGCATTGTCCTATCACTACAAAACTTCTGTCACATGGTCAGAGTCCAAGCCTGAACAGCTCTATGTGTCAATATTTCCTCAGTGTCATAGCGCCACCTACTGATTCGCCAGGAAACAGGAAGTACTTTGTTAATCCACTCTGCATTATCCAACCGGCTCCAAACTACTGACCTATGATCACAATACTGATCTGAACAGCTCCACATATAAATATTAGTTCAGGGTCATAGCGCCACCTACTGATCAGTGTGAAAATTAAGTTGTGTTAACATTGTCCGATTGACACAAAATTGCTCACGCTACATCAGAGCGCCTACCTGAACAGATCTATATGTCTGTGCGTAATAATAGTGATGGCGCCACCTACTGGCAAACCTACTGCCGCAGAGCGCAAAACGCATGCAACGTGGAGAAGTGCATGCTCGATCGATGATGTGCGCTTGGTCATCGATCGCTCTCTCCACCGACCGCAACAGGCTTCAACGTGCGGGTGCTCGGGCCCGCAAGTGCTACAACGTAGCCCTAGTTATTATTATTTCCCTTTGGGGGGCTTTTTCAGGGTCTAGACATGCTCAAAAAGTTATGAAACTTTGCAGGAAATTCAAGGTCTGCGGATATTTTAGTATTCTGGAGTAATTGGAATTGGGCGTGGCAAAATGGCTCTACAGCGCCCCCTGGAACCAGCCCCTAGGTTTCCACATAACGGATTTTCATCAAAATCTGGATATAGGTGTATCGTGACCAGTCATGAAAAAAAGTCTCATGGAGCATTATGAAAAACGCAACAGGAAGTCCGCCATTTTGCTTTTAGTGGCCATTTTGGCAATATCCCACATTTTTACTTTTACGTACTTGTCCCAGGGCTTTCATCAGATCAACTTCAAATTCAGATGAGTGTCATCACAACAAGATGGAGATAAAAAATGATTGAGGGATTTTTTTTTTATCACACCGTGTGACCGTGGCATGGCGTTAAAAATTGGTTACACGCCATCAAACCACGGGCATCTGTATCTCAGACATACATGTTCCAATCAAGTCCAAACTAGACATGTAAGACAATAGTCCCCGCCTGATGACATCTATGCATAAATGATGACTTAAAACCGCAGCGCCCCCTGGTGGCAACAGGAAATGTCTTGTTTTTTGCTTGTCTTACACTTGGATGAATTTCTCCTCATCCACTGACCTCAACCATGTCAAACTGTATCAAATGGGTCCCAAGACATTGACAATGAAGACATAAGATTACCGTGACTTTTCGTCAAACGCCATATGAATGGCGTGGCATTAAAGTTCATCAACTCGCCGTGAAACACGAAATTGCTGTAACTTCAGTGTTCATGATTCTATCTCTCTCAAACTACATGTGTGTAACAACAGCCCCCCCCTGAAGATATTCATATGGTTTTAAGAAATGGGCGTGGCAAAAAAACTGACCAGCGCCCCCTATAGGGCAACCCCGGCACTACGATGGCCGACATTTATACAAATCTATCGGGACATGTGTCGTTTCATAACAAACAAAAAAATATCTTGGATAGGTATGCTTGACCAAACAGGGAGGCCGCCATTTTGGATTAAGTGGCCATTTTTTTTCCATATTCCACATTTTTACTTGATGCACTTGTCCCAGGGCTTTCATCAGATTAACTTCAAATTAAGATCAGTGCCATCACAACAAGATGGAGATAAAAAGTGATTAAGAGATTGACCTTTCGTCACACCGTGTGACCGTGGCGTGGCGTCTTGAGTTTGATTAAACGCCATCAAAACACGAGGTTCTGTATCTCGGACATACATTGTCCAATCGAGTCCAAACTAGACATGTAAGACAAGGGTGTCATCCTGATGACATCTACACAGAAATTATGACTTGAAATTACAGCGCCCCCTGGTGGCTACAGGAAGTGACATGTTTTATACTTTGATGAACTGCTCCTGGCTGATTTACAATATACAGCTCAAATCAGATCAGTCAAGTCATTAGATCATGGTCAGAATTGTGACGTTTCCTCAAACCGTGTAAACGTTGAGGTGGGGCGAAGGATCATCCTTCGCCAAAGGACACGATGTTTTCATAAGTCCACTGTGCATTGTCTTATCACTACCAAACTTCTGTCACATGATAAGAGTACAAGCCTGAACAGCTCTATGTGTCAATATTTCCTCAGTGTCATAGCGCCACCTACTGATTCGCCAGGAAACAGGAAGTACTTTGTTAATCCACTCTGCATTATCCAAACGGCTCCAAACTTCTGACCTATGATCACAATCCTGATCTGAACAGCTCCATATATAAACATTAGTTCAGGGTCATAGCGCCACCTACTGATCAGTGTGAAAATTACATTGTGGTAAAATTTTCCGATTGACACGAAACTGCTCACGCTACATCAGAGCGCCTACATGAACAGATATGTATGTCTGTGCGTAATAATAGTGATGGCGCCACCTACTGGCAAACCTACTGTCGCAGAGCGCAAAACGCATACAACGTGGAGAAGTGCATGCTCGATCGATGATGTGCGCTTGGTCATCGATCGCTCTCTCCACCGACCGCAACAGGCTTCAACGTGCGGGTGCTCGGGCCCGCAAGTGCTACAACGTAGCCCTAGTTTTTTCAAATGATATTTTACTTTAAATGTTTTAATGGCAGCATGAGGAAGGGGATAAATTTGGATATCGATACGAATATAAATCAATTTTTTCCTTACTCTTCCTGAGGGGCAGAGGATGTCACACCTTGTTAAGCCCTTTGAGACAAACTGATTTGTGGATATGGGCTATAAATATAAAATGTGATGAAAGATGGATAAAAAATATTAACATATTTTTATACCTAAATACATCTATTCAAAATGTCCAATATTCCATTATTGATAAAACTTTGAAATATTTATAAGTAACCTACCCTATTGTTATACTTTTATTCAGTAACCAGTGTGACAACTGGAATGACACTCAATGAGTGTATACCTCCACCATGGCCCTGAAGCCACATTTACATATATTTACTAGATCCAATTTTATATTTTGATCTGCACTCAAATTGCACACACTCCTTAATATCAGTCCCTTTAACTTGTCAGATTTTTTGTTCTATCGAGAACCATTCTTTGAGAAATTAATGAAAATGTTGAAAAACCCACTATATCACAAGGTTATAGAAAGAGAAAAACAAATTCTAGCTACGCTTTTTAATTCTAACTAACAGACGAACAAACAGACAAACAAACAAAAGCAGATGAAAACATAACCTTCTTTGTGGAGGTAATTACCATCGAGGCATCTTTCCAACACATTATCATATTAAAGCTAGGGTTGGTAATCCTCGGAAAGCCAGCATGAGCAGGCTACACTTTGAAAAAATGCGAGCGATACATCAGGGCCCCTCCTACTGGCCCTCTCGTCAAAGATACGCCTCCAAAACACACAAAAGTGCACTGCCTGACAACTTCTGGCAGGCGACCTGTCAGCCAGTCGCTCGCCAACTTCCTGGTTTCCATCTCTGCTTCAGAGATTGAGAGAATTCTTATTGATGGAGTTGAGAACATGACGAGGATTTAAGAAAAACTATTACAAATCAAATAGGGCTTCAGAAGCAAAGGAGCAGCCCTACCTTTAAGTTAAGGCTTGACAAAATGGATGTCTTCGGTACATCGATCACCAGGGCACTTGGAAATATACACTCCAATCAACAACAGTAAGAATCCACACTATTCTTCTAACAGCGGTTTGAGGCATCAAGTACTTTATTGCTTCAACATTGACACTTTGGGTCTTTAGGACTCTCCAGAGACAAAAGTAAAAAGGTTTCTGTCATTCCATCAACATCGATACATATAACTACAGTTTAATGGTGTTAACAGGATGGAGACCATGTTATCTCTGAACCTGTGAATCTTTCCACGTCAACATTGAGGCTTGGCAATCAACAAAAAGTGCACTTTAGCATCTTAAACTTGCTGAACGTGTTTGTGCACTATACATCGGCTTTACACTTGAGATTATGGAAATGAATGTGTGTGTGTGTGCATGTGAAAGACAGATAAAGACTGAGAGGTCTGAGACAGACTGACAAACAGACCCAGAGCAGGAGCCCTGTGCTGCTGCTTTTTCCACGTCTCTTGAGGCTAAAAAGCTTCCCTTCTTTTCGGGTGGTGCAGAGAGGGAGGGATTGTTGTCAGGACCAGTTATGTGTAACACTGCGGACCCATAGATTTTGCTGGCTCTTCATTGGTAAGTAAGTCAGGTAGGACGTTGCGAGGCCTCTCCAGAGGAGCCTTGGCGCGACGTTTCCGCTTTCATTGAAAAGATGGAGACAAAGTGATGTTTCTGTTGCCGGGCGATTGACAAAAAGAACCCAGGGTGCATTTCTAAAAAAAAAAAGAAAAAGAAAAAAAGGAATGGGAGGGTGGAAGCACAGCAGCAAAGTAAAACAAATACTGGCTTGCCTCACTCTTCTCACAGTCAGGGAGCAGCGTAGAAGCTGATCAGGGAGAGTGTTTGGACGAAAAAGCAAAGCCAGGAATGTTCCTGCCAAGACAGTTTATGCTGTAATGTCGTGACATCTTTCAGAACAGCAGCAGGCACGGTGGAAAACAGAATTTTCTTCCACAAAACTTTGACAACATTTGTAAAATAATGCCAGAATTACAGGCGATTTTGAAGTGTCAGTTGACACATCCCTCTTCTCTTTTCTTAATTAATTACTATTAAATAGCTGTCATGGCCTAGATCAAACAGACGTGTCGATTCAGTAGACATGTGATGGCTGATGTAAATGAGCCGTGACATTGTTTTGACCCCTGTCATGGTTTATTACAATATTAGTGACCAGGGTTGCACAAGGTTACCAAGCTGCTGCAGATTAATATGCAATATGCATATAAATGTGTAATAAAACAGTTGAATCAAAGTTGGGCAATCCCCCTGCCACCATGAGTGGGAATCCTGCAAATCTGCGCTGAAAATAAACCTCTAAAACATCACATCTTTGACCATTCAGAGACGTCCTAATCGTCCCCTGTCCCTCCATGTCCTCAGAGAAGGCAGCTGCAGCCCTGGCTGTCTCAGCAAAGGACGTCTGTACCCACGGTTCAAACGACTCGGAACGAACCTGGTCTTGGTCGTCAGGAAAGGAGGCAAGAGGCAATCAACCTCATAAGACATTTCATTTGACGATCAGTCTGCCCTTACTGACTGATAAATTAACTTCACAACCAAGCGTCAAACCTTACAACCCCCCCCCCCCCCCCCCCCCCGACCAAACAAAGCTTGCACATCTCTCTGCAAGGAACAGAGCCATAAGGTCCAGTTCCCTTTAAAAGCCTTAACTCCCGCCACTGGTTAGCAGTCGTTGAACGTCATGACAATTCTTGTAATGTTACAAATTTATTCTCGAAATCCCAGATCTTTTTGCCATGTGTGTTGCCCTATACTCGCAAAAACATATTATGTAAACATATTTCAGTCTTGTCAAACGTTGTGGACTCCAGAAACACTTATGTGGTTGAAAATGTATTTGAAGAAAAATCATTATGTGACCACATCTGTGTCACCAATGTGCTTTTATTTACACACTAATGAAAGAGCTTATGAATGAGGAATTAAAATGATAATTAAACTGGATTTGCATATTATTTATGTATTCATCGCCACCTCTCGCTTGACTCAGAGACAGAGAGAATAACAAAAGAATTTCAGAGGAATTGAGGATTTTTGAAGGAATAAAAATAAAACTGAGATTATGTGTTACCTTGATAAATCTGTATTCTGAGGAAGCCGGTGTCATTTTGGCTATAAAATGTTTTTATTCAGCATCAGTATTTTTGGTGCTTTTACACTTGTGAATGCCATGTGTTCAAGTGCTATCTGATTGCAGTCCGTTCAGCCACACTGCATTTTCAAGCCAGGTGTTAATGGGCTTCTGGAACATAGAAGCTGCTAACGACTTAATGCCCATCAGCGAGCTCCAGGTGAGGTTGCCATGGTGATAACGTTTGTGGAGCCTTGAAAAGATGAAGCACTGGGAAAGCCAGTGATGGCAGAGATGACCACTGAGGTATCTGTGGAACAACTGAACTCCGAAGATATACTTCATATCGATAAAATGTTTTCACAGCAAGAACCAGGATACTTTGCTGAAGACAGTAACATGTAATGTGTAGCTAACATTGGAGTCTATGAGGCAGGTGAAGGCTCCTGTCGTTGCTATAATACTCCCACTGGGTGAAAGAGCTCAGATTTTCTCACAATGTTTAAAAAAAAATTACATTACGCAAACTGTATGGATGTGGAAGAAGGACATGATGTGGGAGCAACTTCAACTGAAGTACAAACACTATGGTAAAAACAGAGCGGCTGAAGTATGGAGAGTACCACACAGGGGCGGATGTAGGATTTTTCTAAACTGAGGGCCATCAAGGGGCCACAGTTTACACAGAGGTCAATTATGTCTCCAACAACCGTACAGAACTTTAATGGTTTAGTGGGTGAATCTTTGGGTGCATATTTAAATTGTCCCTTGTTGTTAACTCTGTGCCTTTGAGCAAGGCCACACATTTTAATACATTTTTACAACTACTCCTTGTTCTAACACATGTCCTTCAAAAAATGTTAGGTCATATTTGTTGTTAGTTTTTTTTTAAGTCTACTGACAGGACCACCAATTATTTTATGTCACTCTTTTATTCGGTTGTTCACTTTTTTCTTTGATGCGTCATCCAAAAGTTTATACTATTGCACAAAAATGTCGCCTGTTGCATTTGGGATCGTGTGCGTCTTTAAAAATGTTCCCCAAACCTAACCTGCTGCATTCAATGTAAATCTGACAATCATCACACGCAAACATATACAGAGAGAGAGAGAGAAAGAAAGAGATCTACTCTGTTACATGGCTGAACAGTTGTGCCCTTTGCCTGACATTACCCATCAATACATATGTCATCATTTATAATGACTGTTGCATCATGAAGCCATAAATGCACCTTTAATTTACATATTTATACATTTACACGCTATACTGCCACAGGGCTGGAAATGATTGGACTTTAAATCAATTTAATTAAATTTTGATATTAGTCTACAAATCCCTCAAAGCCCTGAACAAGGTTGTTGATTTATTTAAATGTGTATTTTTTATAATAATGATTGTACATGTCTGTCAATGAGAATACAGTTCAATGCAAAACTATTGATCTCCGTCAGTTTTGGCTGAGAACACCCGAGGAATTATTGACCTACCTTTAAGACCCAAAACAAATGTTCCTGTTTTCCAGAGGGTAGTGGATTGTGTGATGGCAATATCAATACTCAACTCTCCCACAATTTATAATAAAGGACAGTTTTCCTGCTTGTACACCTGTGTTAATGGTGCACATCAATCTGTTGTTTCGTTCCATGTCAGAGCTGAAGCATGTGTGTGGGGGGGCAGGGCTACAAAGGCTGGATGAATGAGTTTGATTGGCTTGTAACTGCCGAAGCTACAGTGATATGAATCATGGCCGGGACGAGCTTGCTGGACTGAGAGGCGACCCGGTGGATGGAGCCGTAACTTGGATGTTCCACTAAAATGGTTTGTGTTGAAACTCGTGTATTTGTAATAAAGACACTCTGCCTTTGAGATGGAACCCTCACCCATCATTCCATCAGAATTACATTTGCACAGTGATAATCATCATCTGTCACATACTTACACAATGCAGGAATTTGGCACCGTTATTATATCTGCCGACATTACTGTTGCGTATAAAGATTTGTCTTTTTGTGGGTTTCAGCCAAATTTTGTATGGGTTGTTACCGTCAGTCAGTGTAATTGAAGCAGACGGAATATGATCCGCAAGTCAGGACTGATATTTAGACTTAAAGGCTTTGAGGGAATCTGCATCCTCCGCCACCTGCACCCTCGACTCACTGTCTGGTGCTCAATCACAGAGGAGGAGGAAGAATGGCGAGAGGAGAGGGTGATGCTTGTGAGATCTCTTGCACCTTTATCTTATTATATTTCATGTGCACTAACTCAGTAACTTCCCAGTAACTTTTATTGTTATTGGGAAAATCATCGTAAACATTGACGTCATAGCATTACGTTGGATATTAAAAAGGTTTATAGGGTTCATTTTCTTCAGAATAATAAGTGTTTTTCAAAAGCAGTGGGGGGAAAGTAAATCAGTTCCATACCGTTTAAATGCAAATCCCTGCTGTGATAAAGGAATTATTCACTGATGTGTTGCTAGGCAACAGAGCAGTAAGCTGTTGGCTTGGTCGGTCTTTTGATCGTTTCCATCTGGACCGCTGTGAGGGCAAGGGTCATAGACAGGGTCAGTTAAGACAGGTGAACCCAAAGTGGTTAGACTGGGATTCAGGGAATATCGATTGGATCATTCATTAATATTTCCCTAAGAAAACTACAGAGGAAAAAGCTTTGGCATTTAGTAACACTGTAGTCGCATGTACAGCATCATGAGGCTGGACAAGTGTCTTAGATTTCAACGGACAATGACTAACTTCAGCCTCTAGGGGTCTCTTAATCAAAACAGAAACAAAACATGATGCTCGAAGCAAACAGGGATCATGGGAGTTGTTGCCTTCACCCACAATACCGATGAAAATCATTGAAATTTTTTCGACATTTAAATAAAGAATTGTTACTTATTAGATCTTTAAAAAGTGTTGACTTCCTGCCACTTGGAAGGATGAGTGGCAAAGTGTCAAGTGAAGCTGCAGCCTTGAGCATCGAGACAGAGTGAAAACGACTGACATCTGAGCGGATTGAGGGCCAAGAACTCACCCTCCTCCAACGAGAGGAGCCAAGAACTGAGGCAAAGCGTGACTTCTGGGGCAGAGGAGCCAGAGAGGGAAGGAGAGGGCTGAAACAGAGAAGCAGCCTCAGAGATGCTGTGCTCCTCCAGCTCCTGTGTGCCGCTGCGACCGCTGCAGCTGCTGCTGAAACAGGCCTCGTTAGGTTTTATAGAATGCTGATTATGGTTCCTCAGATGAGGTTTCTAGAGGTTAATTTGAATTTGGTTTGCTCCATCAAATGCTTTATGTTGCTTTGCAGCTTAAAGCCTGTAGGCTTTCATGGTCCCATGATTGCTTAAATCTGTATCACTGTATGCAGTCCACACAGCCCGACAGCCATTAAAGTAAGATGCTAATTCAGAGGGCAATTCGTTTTAACTTGATTTTAAAAACACTGTATTTGAATGAATTATGTTTAAAGGCCATATGCTGTGGTCTGCACGTTCCTTTTGTGATTACATTTTGTCTTGACATATACAAGATGAGTGTAGAGACGTACACACAAGATAAAATAATGCGACATAAACATATGGTGAAATTGCAGAATGATTCATCTCAGACCCATTTTACATCCGTGCTTCGATATTTTACTGCAGAAAATACGCAGTAAAGTGACATGGGGCATTTCGTTATTTGAATTTTGTCTATATTTTACCACTCTACCAACTTTCCCTGTATTAGATGTTTCAAGGCTTAAATGTTCACAAGAAGAGGAAGGCTGGACACTTGAAGGAGACTCTGAGGAGGATTTTTACATATATAGTTGGATCATGTATTGCTGCTAATAATCTAACCCTGTCTAACTCAGATGGTTTATAACGGATCCGGACATGATGCATGTTAATATTTGGTTCACGCTAAAAATGCATGTTTACCTGGTGTCAGGAGTCACCTAAATGAAATCATCCACCAAATAGCAATATGGACATTAAGCGTTTAACATTTTGCAACAAAAAAATTTAAAATAAGGTTTTGCAATTGGCTAGAAATTATTCATTATGAATGAGACAAAAAAGAGTGATGACGTAAAGGATGTATCCTGCCTGAATCTTATCTTATTGTCAAATGGCGTCCCTGGGAATTCAAATCGTCTCGTCTCTGAGTTTTTTTTGGCACGTTCTTGTGTAGTGGCCCCGCACCCACCTCTCTTGCCTTATTATCCTTGCAGGACTAGGAGTTTGCTGCTCAGATGTGTGGTGTAGGTTAGTTCAGCATAATTGGCCGTGTAATGATCCAATCACACACCTTGTACACACCAGTAATTCCTCTGGGGTGAACTCCAAGCTTTCTTCTCCTGTAGCGTTGCTCCATTAGATAATTTAAGAGGTGGCGCATACATTGATCTGACATTGAGTTTATAAATTTTTTTGGTGTTATGTTATTATTTAAATGTTGCTTCATCATTATATGTGACTCGATTGTCCACTGTCCCCTGGTGGACCCATCGTGTGTTAAAATCTGCATCATCTTGTGCGTCCACTTTTACCCTGTTGCTTCTGATTGTTGTTAAGCTTGCCTGTAGGTGCATGGGCGGTCCAATCCCCAGGTTGATTCTAACAGTGTGTCAACAGCGTGACCTCTGCTTGGGCCACGTGTCAGACAGGTTCCTGCAGACCGCACTGTCATCATCCCTCGTCATCTTCGTCAGCTCTAACACTACACTCACTCTGTTCCGTCTCCTGTTCAGGCAGAACCAGGAGAAGGAAAGCTGTGGTGTGATAACAGTTTGTCAGCAGAGAGCAACAGTGAAACAGAAACTTCCAGGAGTCTTTTCCTGAACAATTAAAACTGAATTAAAAATCCCATTGATTTTTTGGGGGGAAAGAAAATCATGCAGCCTTGGGACAGAGCTTTACTCAGTAGAACCCTGTCATACTCTGCTCAACTGCTTGACCTGCTCTTTGGAATCAAGCCTCAGATCCTGCTACTACCAGCAACCATCCTTTGTTAAATTTTTCAAGTTTGACAATAAACCAGAAAAAAAACCACAACAGATTTCTATTAGCAATTGTAGTAGATGTAACATTGTGTAGGAAGACAAAAGAAATCCCAGGAACTTGCTTGATGTTCCTTCAGAAGGACACATGGTTAATGAGAGATCTCCTTAAGCTACAGAAGCTTGGGTAACAAATGTGAAACATTAACTAAAGCCCATATTAATTTCAGAGGGACATAAATACTGGTAGTGTAGGACACATGCACATCCAGTGTTCCCATTTTTTGACAGTGGAGTAGGTAAGCCTTTTATGTAAGACAGCAAAAGGTACTGGGTTAGAGTGGTCATGTTTTTTTATGTTTTATAGTGTGAAACATGGGACATGGAACAAATTCTCACCTAAAGAATTTAGAAATTAACATTTTACGTAGCTTTATTGGAATAATTGTGTGCATGTGTGCGTGTCGAATGGTTGTATAATGTGGAATGTTTGTGTGGAATTTTCCAGTACATGTATGTGTATGTGTGCTGATAGGAAATGAAGGAGAGCAGGTGTCAGCAATCTCTCCATCCTCCCCTACTTATCCCCTATTCACCCAGGCTGTTTCTATGGTGATGAATGAATGGATTGCCACATGGATGATTGGTGCCAATCCACCAGTCATTGCCCTCATAATGGACACCCACTCAAGGAAATAATTGTAAATTAAGACTGAGCAAAGCCTTGTACATCATCGAGGGATTTATAACTTCTTGTTCTCAAGTTGTCCCAGTTTTATTAGAACCTTAATTTATTAGTAGAGCAGCATTAAGGGAAAAGGTTAAATAATTAAAGAGACATTTACCTGGAGTAATTACTGTATTACATACTTTTCAATCAATCTGTGTGGGGAAAATCAGTTCTTAGAAATTGTACAAGACTTAATCCGTGTTTCATAATCCAATGAGACTTTTACAGCTGACAGCACATACTAAATTACTTAATCTATTGACACTACATAAGTCATATTTATACATAAATAGCTAAGGTTTAGAAGGCTACAGATTTTACTCTGTATAAATTGTCGCAGGAAAACCAGCTTCTGCTTGTTCATAACTTTCAGCACCACCGGGAAGTGGACAGCTCCACTTATGGCTGACCGGGGTTTTCTATTAGACCTGGTTAAATAGTAAGAGTCAGTGTATGTCATGTAACGGCAGATTATGTAAAACCAGCATTCCTCATTGTTATTAACATAATAGACTGCACAGATGACAGATTAACACATCATTAGGCCTCTGTCTGTTGCAGACCCAGAGTTATTTCTGCCCTACCTGAGATACGGGTTCAATGATAGGTGAGATTGTGTAAGGCCATTTTTGTTAGATGCACAGACAGAGAGTATAGATAACATTGTGCGACAAGCTGCACCAATTGTAAAACTGATGATTGGCAAATATGTGTTATGTTGACTGAAGACTTGGCATTGATTTGAGTTAAAATTAGTGTTTGAAAAAAATGATAATCAGAATGAGAACGGGCCAATAGAAGTGTGAAGTCATTTTTCCAAAGCTAATGGATGACTCATGCGTTTATTGATTAACCTTAGGTTCTTCTTTTATTTCAACATTTAGAATTCAGTACCACGTTTCTGTTCTTGTTTTAGGTAAATTTGCAGTGTCCTTCACGTTACTCTTTCTACAGAACTGATGAACAAGTTCAGTGCTTTGCTGATGGATGAAAGTGTTTGTCTGCAGAGTAGAGGTAAAGTGCAGCACTTTGTGACAGCTAATGGCGAGTCGTAAAAGGCTTTTGCCTTGATTGTTAGATGAAGAATAACACCAGCATGGGAAAGTGGTTCACATCTTTGGTGTTTGTTATTGCTGCTAAGTAATAGAACATTTTATTTATTCATGATTGTACAATATTTTGGAATTAAGATACCAATGCTGTGCTAACTAACTAACTAACTAACTAACTAACTAACTAACTAACTAACAACCGGCTTATTGGTACAGCACAGGGTAGCAGCGTGTAGGATGACTCTATTTGTCATCCTCACTGAAACCACCAGGTGCCCTTTAATTTGTCTATTGCAAAGAGCTGTTCATATAAATCAATTGTTTATTTCAGTTTGACAGTTTTTAAAGGTTTAGAGATAAAGCCACGTTGTTTCATAGATTGATTTTCTTCCAAATGTGACTTTTTGCACTTTCATGTTTCAAGTATTTTTCTAAAGGATGTAGAATGCTAATTATGTTTCCCCCAGTCTTCATAGAAAAGTACTGTAACATCAAATTCTGATCTCGCTTGAATATCCTGGAGAGATTCTGTGTCTTGACAATGGTTCATCTTTAATTTAATTTAATTCATGCAAGGCAATGTTAACAGCTCTGCAGAATTAGCTTTGGTGTGTCTGTGTTTGAATCTTCTGAACAAACAGAAATCATGTTTCAAGGTTAGATAGATTTCCACCTAACCGCCTTAAGGGACAGGCAATTGTGATGTCTCCATGTACTGCAGGATAAAATCACTGTCCTCCATGTGACAGCATGTCTCTGTCAGTACATGGGACAATTAGAGGGTTTAGACTCCAGACAGATACATGACTGATGACTATGCTAGCATGTCTATTAGACAGAAACATACAATCACCACCATCCATCAACAGATCGTCCGACCCAAACTCTGAACAAGTGGTGAAGAAAGACAGATATTCACTGAAGACAAGAACATTTGTGGTGGTGCAACCAAATGACATTAATATCACACTTCCTCTGTCATAAGGTCATAGGACTGTAAAGTAGTGTTTATACCTTTCTTCTGACACCATAATCTGCTCCATCGTCACAGTATCACACTGATAAAGATGCAGCGTATGTCCTTGGATCATTTGTGTCGTCATAACAGAGATATATCCTTAGTTGTCCAACCAAATGTTGGCACATCCATATCTATTTAGAATCTAGAATTGATATTATTATTTATAGTTATAATAAGAGAGGCAGTATTTTCCTGACCTGTGTTGATTCCTACCTGCAATCAATTTATTTTGGGTTAACCTTTAATGTTGAATTGAAAATACCATATCTACACATACCTGAAACCAGTCAGTTAATACAAATGTAAAACATAGGGTAGAAAATTGTAGTTTTAATGCGTAATTCTTTTTTTTCTCAAAGAAACAGTGAGAGAATAATGGTAGAAGAGCAAATGATCAAACAGACGTTTATAGGTTAAAATCTTATCAGTGATTTAACAACTGTGAGTCTTTGATCAAAGATGAGCGTGTTTAAAAGCCTGATGGCAAAGAGAGATCACGCACGGATAACTGCTGTGACAAATTGTTTCTTTGAACATTGTCTTTCTGCCCTATTTTTTTTAAATTACTCTTTCCGATATGTATGTGTTAAAGTCTCTTTATACTCTCAAAGCTCGGGCTAGTCAAGACACATTCTTGCATCAGAGAGAGGAATGTAAATTTGTGTAATGACTTAAATCATCAGTTTCAAGGAATTAGAAATTAAATGGGTTATATATCTAAAAGAGTTAACACATTTTGATGTCAATGTGATGCCGTTATAATATTTCTGCTTAAGATTATACATCTGGTACTTTTCAACAGTCCTGATGCTTGAGATTGTCACTTCGTGCATTTTAAAAGTAAATGAAGGAGCAATGTCCATTAAACAGATGCTTTATGTATCCATTTTCTTATAATCAGTCCTAAAAGACAATCTCAAGTTCCGTGTCATTGCCAGACAAATGTGTTCCACCCTGCCGCAGTATCCTTTGGTTCTCTCGAAAAACCCGGGTGTTTCGTCATATCGGAACTACTAAACAGACATTTAATATGAGGAGCAGATGTGTTACGACATGACTCTCAGGATTTGTCGTCTGGCTAACTTGTGATGCATACTGACGATGACAAGTGAAAAGGTTCCAGCGGGTGTTTTGTGGCTGAGCCACCCGCTGAAGCAGAACATACACAGGGATGAGCTAACCTTGCCTGAAGAACCCACAGGCTTCGGAAGGGGTGCAATCAGATAGTGTAATATATTGTGACATATTACGAAACTGAGCACATTCATTACATTTAAAATTTATTAAGTAACTAATAACTGCTTGTGCTGAACAGGATCACAGGCTCACTGACCAAATCCCACCAGAAGAAAGAAATGCAGATATTAAGCTGTTACCCACTATCCTCACTAACACATGACATAAATTAACCAACTCTTATACACTAATGCAATGCAACATAAATCCTGGAGACATTTGGGTTTACGATCAAGAATTCTCCAAAAGAGGAAGACAGCTGGAAGCCAGGATCAAGAAAGACACTGGCCGATGGACTGGTTCACCAGCGCGGCGGAGGTAACCTACCACTCAATGATCCACACACAGATAACACAGCACACTGATAACCTCCATCAAGAACTCAATGGGGCTGTGGAAAACTACATTGGAAGCCAACACCGAGGCCATTACACAAGTCTCTATCCAGATAATACACTCTCTGCGCTGCTCTGCATTGGCCTGAACCCCCTCAGCCAGAGGATTAAAATGAATGGATGTAGATAGATTCAGAAGTGACCTTCAGCCACCTCCTATACATGGATGAGATCAAGCTGTAGGACAGGAGTAAACAGCAACAACTTACTGGTGGACTCTAGCAGGATCTATTGCTAAGACATTGGGATGTAATTTGGATAACTGGTGGTCACATGGTGGCAAAGAGAAGGAAGGTGATCAGGACTCAAGGGATGGAATTAGAGCAGCTGGGATAACAGGACAGCTACAATCCCTGGGTATCCAATGGGCCACAACCCAATACCTCCACAGGGTATTTCTGGGCATTAATGGGCCACATCATTGAAAATGTAAGGAAATTAACATATAGAAACAGCCGCATGAAGGAGGCCACAGAAGCTCTGATCATTAAAGCACAAAAGAGGCCCTGAGGACCAAAACCAAGAGGACTGGGGTCTACTACAGCAGACAGGACCCACAGTGCAAAGAAGTACTAGGGGCAGAAAGAATAACTGGAACAGATGTGGAAGGTGTAGCGGCATCAATGGCACTGTGTGCAGACCGGGGGAGAAAAGTCTCTCCTATGTTGCATCTTTGCTCTGTGGACCATCTACTCACAGACCCAACGCAAGGTCAAAGAGAGAGAGAAAAGCAGAAGAATAAAGGGAAAAAGGGTTCTGCAAAAAATAAATAAATGGGGAGAGCCAGAAAAAGAAATGACAAAACAATAATTCAGTGAGTCAGAAAGCAGCATGTGCAGGAAAGAGCTGAGGAGGGAAATGTAAGGAGCAATTTATTGGATTATTAGACAGACTGGAAAAATGGTAAAACACGAGACATGCAAGACCAAGTGAGACGTATGAAGAGATACAGGAGCAGCGCTAATAGAAGGAAACACAGAAATGGAATAAAGGTTGTAGGCAGCTGAGAATCAACATGAGCAAGGCACTGCTGCTGGCTTAACAAGTGCATGTCTTCATCACTGTGAACAGTGACAGTTGCCCACCAGGCTTTGACAGACAAGCTTTACTCATAGCATAGAGAGGAGGGGGAGAGGGGATAGTAATGAATAATCAGGGTAAATAAAGCAAGTGAAACAACGTATAGGGACAGAGGGGAGCGAGGGGAGCGAGGGGAGCGAGGGGAGGGCAACGTGACGACCTCAGATGAACACACGATGATGCGTGATGCTGAGTCATTAGTCCTGGAGTCACAGCTCTCGTCACGCTGCCATTTAGAAAGGGTAAGAAGAGGACAGTCGGCTCGGCTAACAAACACACAAGACGACTGTACGCACTGACAAAAAGTTTCACACAGGAGGATTGACATTTAAAAGTGTTGATGAGCGTTCCCGTCAGAGGGGATAAACGATTCAAACTGACGGCTTTATCCCACTATCAGGTTACCACATCGAAAGATATGGTACAAGTTTGTTTCTTTTGCATTTTTACATTGCACCTGAATCCACGAGTGAGAGAGACAGATATATGACATGTTACTGTCTTTGAGTTATTTTTTCTGTTTTACTCTATATGTTTATTTGAATGAATATATGAAAATATGAAAGCTATCATTTCATGCTTCTTGAAATTTTAAGCATAATACCAAGTAAATCTGTTGTCTTTCAAATAAAATTTCTGTATATAATAAAGCATAAATACATTACAATGGTAAGAAATATGCTCTCACATTCTGCTGCAAGTAAAAGTTCCATTTAACTAACCCAGAAAACTTCCCTTGTGTTCCCTTTTCATAGGATCCAAACCTGAGGTGGAGCCTGGTCACCTTTCTGCTGCATCGATGCTACAGTGTAATGTTTCTTTTTTTCTTGTTTCTTGATCCTCGGCCTCTATTGAAGCCTCCATGACGCTGTCAAAGCTCACAATCAATTCATATTTTCAATGTTCTCGAATGATGAATATAATGAATGACAATGACAGCCTCTTGTGCTGGAACTTCAGAATAAGGAAATATTGTTAATAATACATCTGAATGGGCTTTAAATAATTATTAAAAATCAATGTTCATGCCTCACTAGCATGTGTGATGCACACTTTGATTGTAATTTAACACGATTTACAGCTACACCTTCAAATGGATTTTTCCATTGAATCAAAGGTCAGTGCATTTCATGACTGCTCTGAGAATACAATGAGTTCAAATACAGGAATCTTTTTTAATAGAGTATAACTGAACGAATCAGTTCCATGGATATTTAAAATACAAAGTGATAGAGAAACATTTGGATTTGTTCAGTCTGGATCAAGCAACCAAGCCCTAACTGTTCCTGATGCTGTTCTATCAGTGTGTGAATGTTTGTACCAATGTGTGTGTGAATGGGTCAATGAAATGTACATTGACTGCTTTGATTGGCTGATAAATAAAAAAAAACGCTATCAAACTTCAGGCCGTTCCACCATTTTCCCACGGACAAGGGAAGAGCTGCCTGGACACGGAAGAGGTTTGTGCAGAATTGGCATCGTTTCATTCTTTTGCACCATTGCATCTCTGCGGATGGGAACAATAAGGAATCGCCTCAAGGAGAGCGATTACTACGATGGCTGTCTCGCAAGCTGACGCAGTGTGTGAGGTCATCGCTGCGTATAATCGTAAATTTGAATGAAATCTTTTCCTAGAACAGATATATACGCTCTCTCCTTTCAGAGGACCAGGTTATGTAATTTGTATACGTTCTACAAACCTTGTCTTTAACTTATTTAACCCTCCTTATGCCAACATCACGAAATCACCTGAATTCCTATACAAATTCAAATGTGCTGAATGAATTCAAATATTCATAAATTTATGTTTTGATAATAACTTTACTCGAAGGAGTGGAGTTTATTTTTTAATACAGAGTTCACACCATCACCCGGAGGCTAACAAATTGTGGCAGTTAACTGGAGACACTGGACTCCATTAAGGTAATTTAGCTTGACTGACGGTTATGTTTCATATTGCTGTTCAGTGAACTAGAAAAAAAAAAAATTGATAATTTGGCACACAATGCAATGCAAATACTGCCCCCTTTCTCTCTTTTGAATTAGGAATTTATTCAGATTGAAATCACGATGCCAAGAATCCAACTCAAATGGAGACATCCGATTCATGGCAGGCTGAGGTAGAATATGTGGCTAAACAGGTTTTAGCTTAGAACTGAATAATGGATCAAATATGATAAACATGTCTTGGAAGTCTGAAACATTTACACAATATATTCATTTTAAGAGCCCTGAAAGACTCTCGAGTGAATACGCAGCACAACTGAAATTAACCTCAGAAGATAGGAGCTCATGAAGAGCCAATTTACTGGACAATGAAAATTTCACAGAGGGAAATATCACTGACACTCAACCGCAGCTGAATGAATCTGTATCTATAATGAGGCACACATGGATGAACACGTAACATATAACATATCTGATCAGGGAAGGGACTACATGTGTTGAGCAGCAAAATTAAGCAGTGAAAATACATTGTCCACTATCTGATGTGTGCTGAGGAAATGTGAGAGGATGTGCTGCTCGCACTCCATCCACAGGGTCGAAAATAGCTTTTCAACATATTGCACTCACAGGAGAGGAGAGGCACTTCATACACACAAGAACAAAGCAGATAAGATTGCCTCAGGCATCGAATTAGGGCCGAATTAGCCTCTTCTCCTCTCCCCCCCCGCGTTATTTCCGTGCAGCCGCTCATGGCATATAAAACCAAATAATCCACTCGTTATCGCAAAGCACATCGTTATACATAAATAGTGTATCCATGTTGACACACCATTAGGCATAGGGAATTTGGGTAATGTGCTATAGAACTGTTTGTAGATCCATAGACGCTTTCCTCCATCTCAGGGGATGTATGCAAGAGCCAGTGAGAAAATGAGGAGAGGAAGTGAATTGCATAGGAAAAGCTTTTCTTTTCTTTTTTTTAAATGGAAGCATGTTACCGAGGCCAAATGACTAATAACCTTCATTATTCTGATTTGATGACCATAGGTGAGTCGTTATGTGACAGGACTCTTTTAATGGGGCAAAAACGGCCCCATGTGATTCATCACGTGACGAGATGAGAAGTGAGGAAACTGAAGGACACTCAGAGAGGGAAATTATGAAGAGAGAGTTGGACACGGCGAAGTGAAGCAGACAACCAGGGAGGAAAGGAAGGGGAAGGTAAGAGAATAGGAAGGTCAACGAGAAACCAAGTAGTATGGAACTTGGAGCCAAGACCTTCAACAAGGCCAAACTGTCCCTTTAAAAAGGTTCAGTGTTTAAGATTTAATTGAAAGAGATCTATTGGCAGAAATTGAACATCAAATAATCCTAGTGATTTTTTCACTCGTGTGTTATCACATAAAATGGCCCCTTTGTATTTAAATATTTTATTTTCATCAGGGGAGGGTCCTCTCTACTCTTTTACAGTAGCCCACACTGGACAAACTACTGCTACCCCAGGTTCTTTCATGTTTGGAAGGGTAGGGTTCGGTGAGGGGCATACAGCTGCAATGTGCAACTCCAGCACTAGATGTCACTAAATTCTACACATTAAACCTTTAAATTAAATCAAGTCGGTCAAAGGATAAGTGGTGGATGGATTTATGACTTAACCTAACTTGAATCCAAATTAGATGTGGAATTACAAATTCCTCCAACTGGAATCTCTTTTCACCGTCAAATTAAATCATTAATAATAAGATTCAGCTCTCACCTGCTTAAAATATCATGTGGGTGTGTGTGTGTGTAACCTGGAGAGTGTTTAAAATATATCTAGTGATGCCGACTTCAGTTGTACTGTATGTGTAATAATTTTGTATCTGCTGCCATGGGAGGCTCCATCTTCATCACTTCTCTCTCTCTCTCTCTCTCTCAAACACACTTATATTACCTTGCCTGGGTTTTTTCAGATGATAGTTGGATTATGCACAGACACAGTGTGTGGACAGAAATCCTCTGTCTCCAACCAGCTGAACTTTTTCCAGTGTTTCATCTCCCAAAAGATACACCCATAAAAAGGGATATTCAAAGTTTTCTTATTGGACTTTTACATTATTGTTGTGTGAGTTGAGTTCATCAGACAGGTGTTGGGATGCACATCCAAAAAAATGGTTTAAGTTCATCATATATTTAAACACTAAATGTGTTTTAGATCATGTAAAGAAAAATCTAATCAGACTTCATATAGGGAGAAGACGTGATATTGATAAATAGAGGGAAACAGAGACATTAAGAGAGAACAGGAAGACAATTAGAGTAGAGGAAGAGAAGAGGAAATCTGTGAGAATGAAAGCTGAAAAGAGATTTTTGGAGTAAAAGGTGGATATACCTATCATCATTATATAAATCCGTCTCAAAAAACAACTATTGGTTGATGAGTGCACCTTCAGCAAGGTAGTGCTGGGGTGATTCCATAGCAGACAAATCTGCATCTGTGCAAAAGGGTAAAATTAGATACAACTAATGTTTATTAAATGAAAAGGGGCCACAGGAATTAGGTTTCAGAGCATTGCATGATCAACTGTATTGAATGTCTTTTGTTTGATTAGCATTGCAATTACGAGACGCCCTCTAATTGGGTTGCATGGCTGTTTTACCACCTTTATCTAATGGAGTCTCATATATAGTCTGCGGTATCTGAGTCAGGATTGATCGTGTGCCGATTGTGACATGTTCATGTGTCTACAGAAAGGTTGCCAGCAGATAGAGCATATGTCTGGATCAGGTGTGAAGCTGGAGCCAAAATGCAGAACCAAAGTAAAAGTAAACAAAAAACACTGGAGACCTGAAAAGACTCAAACAGGGCTAAAGTGAACAAACATAGAAGACACTGGAGACATGAAGAAGACACTGGAAACATGAAGAAGACAATTGCAAAATGAAAAAGACTTGGAAACACAAAGAGGACACAGGAAACATGACAGCAGAGACTGTGACAAATGAAAGACAAACTGACAGAGGGCAGCACAGAGACTTATATAGACAAGGGGCTGATTGAACACAGGTGAAACACAGGGGGAACATGTGCAGACCATCACAAGGGCAGGAAACAGGACAAAGGCAGGAAATCAACTTACAAACACACAAGGAGCATCATTTCAAAAATAAAACAGGAAGCGGAAAAAACAACCCAATTACAATCTCAAACCTAAACACAAGGAAAAAGTCAACGAACCAAAAGAGTCCACAATCAATCCCAAAACTCAACATCTGAGAGTCATGACAACGTGTTTATTAAAATCAACATAAATCTCTTTATGGCCCGATGATGAGGATCCATCAGCTGAAGTGTGAGGAGGAATTGAAGTGAAGAAATATCACTGCCTTCCAGAATTTTGATCGATTTTTAATATGACTAGGGAATTAAAAGCAAATTGGCTGATTAGCATCAGCCAGTGAGTATATGGTTAATTAAGAAAGCAGCTATAGGATGGACATAAATTTTCCAACCAGCTGAGCTATAGCAGGCTCATTTCCCATGGGTGTGTTAATAAATTTGTTTCTATAATTTGAATGTGCATTTTCGATTGGTAACAGAAAGAGTTCAATGAAGAAAAAAAAAAGGACGTTGACAGGACAGGTCAACGTCATGCAAAGTCAAATAGTTTGTCGGATGGTTGATTTAACTGCCATATTGAAATGTAAAGTATGTTTCAGGTAAAAAAAACATTACATTTTCATAAAGAGATTGATTTCAAAATGCTTTATTTTTACTTGTTGCCGGTGATTAGGCTTCTTGTCATAATCAGGGCGTGATTTTTAGAGATTTATCCTCTCATTAGACCCACATCACTGTCCATAACTAAACCACATCACAGGCAACATGACTGCTTTCATCATTCAGTAAGTCCCTCTAGACTTAGTATACCCATTAGCAAAGCAGATATACTCATAAAGTGTCTTCTTTATTAAAACATACTCAACTCTACTGCTGGTTATCACAACCAAATTCCCACTAAATCACACACACACACACACACACACACATGACCCAAACCACAACACCTCATGACAGATGTCACCCCAAGGGAAC
Source organism: Pleuronectes platessa (assembly GCF_947347685.1). NCBI lineage: Eukaryota > Metazoa > Chordata > Actinopteri > Pleuronectiformes > Pleuronectidae > Pleuronectes > Pleuronectes platessa. Next base: position 10,623,413 of record NC_070627.1, on the reverse strand, counting down.
CACTTCATTTATTTTTTTGCTACTGGCTTCACATGGTGACCTTTCTAAGCGATAGGTGTTTTGTGCTGGGACCGGGTGGCAGGAACAATGACTCAAAGGGAGTTGTCTGCGCCTGGAGCCAAACCCATCAACATGCATGTTTCCGTGTCCCTGGACTCGGAAAGGTGCCCATGCATGTGTACGTGCATGTGTGTGCATGAGTCCAGATGTTATTCTGTGTAGTGGTGTCTCTGTGTAGTTGTGTTGCGTCCAGAAATAAACGTGTAGAGTTTTCTATCTTTAATCAAGAGCCTGGTCTTTTAGTTTAAGAACACGTTCTACAGATTTTGTAATGATTTCGCTCAAAACCCTGAACTCGCATTCTAATAGCCACTGCTTGGGCTTGGATTTGTTCTGCTTCTGCTCAAACGGTGCACTTGCACTTAGATATTTTGTTGCTTGTACAGATTTAATAAAGCTTCAGCTCTACTCCTCACTCCCACCCTGCTTCTGTGAACATGTGAAACAGCTGCACTTGGATTTTTTTTTTTATGTGCAACAAGCCTGTCCAAACTCCCCCCAACCAATAGAATATCAGGTGTAGTTTTGTCAAATGTATTCGTCCCGCCCTCATTGGGTTTTTAAACTGAACGACCACGCTCTTGCTTGATGAAAACATATTCGTTTTGTAGCCTCTCTTTGTTCTCCAGAGAAACAAAAAGGTGGATGGTGAGAGTCATTTATCAGGTCCTCTCGGGGAGGAGAATGAGTGAGGGAGGTAAACATGAATGGGGGTTTAAGCTCGCAAAATGTGACATATTGGATGATATGGATATTTATTGGGACATTAAACACAGAGCGCTGTTGGGCAAGAGCGAGAGAGAGCGAGATCGCAATCATAACACTCACCACTAACATCTCTCAGTTCAGAGACCATTCCATTTTTTCTAAAGCTTTGTATCTACCCTCCATGTGATGTTCTCTGTCTGCGGCATGGATTTAATACACTGCCTCTCATGACGACCCTTCTGGAGTCTAAGATAAGAATATTAAAAAGGTAGCGATTTTTAAAATATTTCACAGTTTAGCAGGAAGCGTTGCAACCGAAGCCTCAAAGGTCATATTAAACTGTTAACCTCAATTATCCCGTGGTTTACAACAGGGCCAAGAGGTCACAGGCATGATGAGGAGATTCATTTTAGAATGGCCGAAGGTGTTTTTGGACAGATAGTATCTCTCTCTCTCTCTCTCTCTCTCTCTCTCTCTCTCTCTCTCTCTCTCTCTCTCTCTTCACCCATCATCACCTCCTGATCTAGCGGGCCTGATTGTTTTAGCGACATCACTCAGCTGATGATGTTTGTCTTGTGTACAAAGGGCCCAGAGCTCAGATGCTTCTCAGCAACAACAAATGACAAAGCCCAACTCGTCCTCATGCTGTCACACCAGGTGATACCAAAATAGAATATTCTTTAGTGTGATGCCGTTGGTGTCACCAGGTCATCCGATCAAAGGATAACTCAAAAGCATACATGTTTATAACCTGACATAAACTTGTGGAGAGGAGGTTTGTCGGCACAAATCAGCAACATGGGGCCGAAATTCTAAATATTGTTTCCATTTTTTTCCAATGTAAAAATGTATTGTACCTGGTATAAAGAACAACAAGAGCATAATCGTTGGCTACTGCAATGGAGAAATAATACCACAAGGAAACCTTGCAAGAAAAACAGTAAATTGGTGAAAGTTAATCACACAAACTTTGCATAATATTGATGGCAGGTAGCTTGACACAAGAGTTTGAGTTCACGCCTGTACATGTGGTACATTTGCTTTATGGTGGGAATACAGACGAATTAGAAAAACACTGTAAAAGGTGAAATTCACAGGCATAAAGCAAGAGTACCATTGGTTCAGTCTGAATGCACCATAACACTCCACTCATTCATTGTGAGGTTGGTTACTCTGGTCTGGGATCTGTTCGTGGTTGAGTTGTTTTTTCTTGTTAAATGCTAAACACGGGAAACAATCTTGCAGCTTTAACCATTCGATAACAGACGAAGTACGAGGTTTGCTAAATTGTAACGTGAAAATCAACACAGTTCTGCCAGCTAAGGCTTTCTGCTATGAGAGGATCGTAAAAATAAAAATTGATGAGTTAAGTTTAACAAATGCACAAAGATACTGTCCAACACTATGCTGCTGGAAAACACCATTAACACATGGTGCCAAAGAGGTGAAATCCAATGCAGAGTAGAGCTCCTATGCTCCTCTGGGGGTCGGGTAATGGAACATGAGCAGCACCATAAAATGATCATTAGAGCAGTTAAAGATGGTGAGAGGGGAACTCGTCACATGTAGGAAATCATAGACAAATGTTAGGGTTGTAAAAATCGGATGAAAAGCGCACACATGCACATGGAACAAACTATACACTACATGTGCGATATATGTATAAGAACACTTCTACATGAGATCCTGGCGTAAACGGTCTTTTGTAAAAGGGTTTGTTGCCTTCTCAATAGTTTTGCTTAGTTGCAGTGAATTAAAATAAACAATGTTATTGTAGTTTAGTGGTGAGGGGACGTCATCTTCACAGTCTCACAAAAAACTGAAGTTTCTTGCTTCTTGGATGGATTTATAGTGATCCATTAAATCAAACACGACATGACTGACCATGTCATTTAAGAAGCAAACAAAGTTAATAATTCTGGACAATATTGTTATTCCTCTGCAGACCCTGATTTTTTTTGTCCCACTTTAGAGTTCGTTTAATTTTGTCACTGTACAATTTTGTCTGTTTATTATCTCTAGCGCTTATACCGTGTATTGTGGGGGATACAGAGACAAACCACCATTCACACTCACAGTGAAACCTGTAGTCTATATAGACCTTCCAATTAACCTAAACCTGATCTGCAAGTGATCAGGGAGGAAGCTGTAGAACATGCAAACTGAAAGAACACCGGCCAAATCGGGATTCAAACCAGGAACCTCGTCACAATGAAGCCACAGCACTTGTCACCACCACTATTGTTTATTGATTATTGGAGATAAGTAAGAATGTTCTTTTTTTCAAGAACCCAATCCTGTTTGGTTAACATTTTGTGTACAGTATACTTTTGTGTCCATCTAAACTAACAGGATGTCTAGTAAGTTGTGTTTGATCCTCTCCTGCCTTCAATGCCTCAGACCGGGCCTCAGTGTCACACACAGAGATGCTGTTTAAGCAGCAGGAGGTGTGATAATGGTGGCAACACATGGAAGAAGGTATTGACTGTTTTCATGATCAATGAGAGAGAAGTGTGAGGAGTGGAAAGAGGGATGGTACAATTCAACAGTAAGAAGATCAGGGTAAACCAGGGGAGCAGCATATTCAACTCTGACCAACATATTATACTATTCAATTCTTAAAGCCTTTTAAAGTGGCTCGTGTCTGTGACACTGGCTGAAATCTTCAGTCTCTTCAGGGACAAATAGCATAGCTGATTTAAAAAGCTACAAAAATACATTTGTTTTATTATTACTCTTCATAATGTACATTTATACTATTTATTGAGGCATTTTAGATCAAACAGGGCTGTAACCCGAGTCCTCTCTGACACCACGCTGTTCCACCTCTTCAGTGACTCATTCAACCAGTCAGCGTTACTTGACAGTGAAATTAGAAACATTGTCACTGCCTGGTCCCTGAATGGTGACTTGACCTACTAAAACAACGTTTCAGTGTGTGTGTGTACATGTATGTGTGTGAGTGTGAGTGTGTGTGTGTGTGTGTGTGTGTGTGTGTGTGTGTGTGTGTGTGTGTGTGTGTGTGTGTGTGTGTGTGTGTGTGTGAGTGTGAGTGGATGGAGGGTTCACAGCGGATATCCATGTGCCGATTAGTATGTTGTAATATTGTTGTTGTATGAGGAAACGTGTTGCTGTGCATATGAAATTATTGTTTGTGTTTGCTTGTATGTCTTAAGGGTGTGTGTGTGTGTGTGTGTGTGTGTGTGTGTGTGTGTGTGTTTTTGTCTTACAAATGACACCTGCACTGCAGAGGAAGAGTTTTCCAAGGTCACGGATAAATCGACAGAAATTACACAGCTGCCAAAACCCATTACCACAGAACCGTGCAACACAGGGCCTACCCAATGGGTAAAGACCACACACTGAGTCTACTAAGCAAACACACATGAACTGGGGCAGATACACACACTGCATGTGTGTGTGTATACACGTTGTATTGGACAAAAAGGTCCTCCAAGCAAACAAATTCATAATCACTCAAAAGAACCCATGGGCATGTGTCACTTGAAAACATTTTATGCAATGTGATCATCGTTTGCAATTTATTTTCTTTATATACATTTTTAAGGTTGTTTTTTTACTTCATATTAATGAAATAGCGAAGCTATTCACCTTTAATCACAAAGGGTCAATCAAATTAAATCGAGTGTTTCTCGGCTAAATAAAAAACTTTTTAAAATGAATAGAAGAAAAAATTTACTTGAACTAAATATCAAGCAGGCATGAACAAAAACAAAGCTTCCTTAGAAATGTTCAGCCCTGGGGGCGCCCTTAGCTCGGTTGGTAGGGCGTCCCCCCCATGGGCCTCGGCCAGCAGCGGACCCGGGTTCGATTCCAGCCCGCGGTCGTTCTCTGCATGTCACTCCCCTCTCTGCCCCATTTCAACTCTGTCTCTAAATCTATCAATAAAAGCATAAAATGCCAAAAAATAATCTTAAAAAAAAAAAAAAGAAATGTTCAGCCCTCGAGTCGTGCTTCCTCTGACCTGCCTCATTCCCACCTTCCAGCTCAATTTGACCTTTCACAGCAGTCACTTAGCCATTTCACTGCAATTTGTCCATGCTAGCTGCACACATGCATAGAACTGTATGTAGGGCCTGTCTTTTGGAACCATACTTCATAAGGAAGAAGAGACGATTTACATCTATTCAAAAATAATACACAAAATGAAAGATGTCCCTGGATTGCCTCTTTGGCCGATGATAAGCACTTTCCAATTGCATCAAAAATCCCAGTAATGATAATGATAGATGGTAGCACAGCCATTCCAGGCTACACTTCATTTACTGCTCAATGACGATGAGAGGGAGGCCGATGGAGGGAGAGAAAGATGCCTGGAGAGGCCTCAGGCATCTTCTCTGACCCATGAACCGAGAAGTGAAAGAAGGTGCCGAGTCGGGTCCCATTTGACATCCTTACAGCTGTAACACACTTTCCCTCTCTCTCTCTATCCAGGACACACACACACACACACACACACACACACACAATGCTAATGTGTGCTGCAATGTCATTATACAGAGAAAATGTTGGTGCCATGTGGGTCAGAGTTCACTCCGCGCTGTAATAGCTTTCATTGACTTTTTATAATGTCAGTGGAAATGAATGTATCAATTACAGAACAAGAACAGCGCCGGACGAGTGACTGAGAGGAAAGCGTGTAATCAGCTGAATGCATTTCAGTGCATTGAGTCAGAGCAATTCAATGGCTTCACTGTAAAGACTGCAGCACAGTTAAAGAGCTCATCTAGTGTAAAAGTAGAATAATCGATTTATTGACTTACTGGTTGAATGACTGATTTATTTATTTGTAAAATGGTTTGACTGACTGGTCGTCTTTAGCAGTAGCCAGATGTGTCTTTATCTCCATACATGTAAATGTATATAGATGTATGAAGCTGGGGTAGTGTTTTAATCACTGTACGATCACATGAGTCTGCCATGTTACACCACCATGTTTCTACAGATCATCCAAACGCTGCAATTGTCTATTTTACATATCCTGAAGGCCGTAAGTTCTCCTATACGCTTTGAAAGAGTATGTATTGGTTTGAAAGTTGCAACCTCATCACCTGCTGCCACTAAATGAGAAGTTTGTGGCTCAGGAGATGGAGCGGGTTGTCCACTAACCTGAAAGTTGGCTGTTCAATCCCCATTCTGCAATCTGAAGTGTCCTTGGGCAACACACTGAACCCCAAATTCCCCCTGACCCCAGTGCTGATAGTGTGTGAGGGATGTGTTATGGTCATTTTTCATTTATAAAGCACCTTTCATACACAGGATTCAAGGAGCTGACACAGCTTTTAGTGGCCATCAAGATCAGAGAAGCCCAATACATGTATATAAATACAGACCATTTGCCATTCACAGATTACGCACGGATTTTTTTTCTTTGATATCGATTTCAACATTTCCCTGTTATTTCGTGCTTTTGAATTTTAATTATCTTTGATCTGCCTGTTTAAGCTGCTCCTGGTATATATATCGTTTTTTCAGAGATATATAATGTGGCAGATATTTTATAGCTGCTCTTTCAAGTCAGATTTTCCAGAGTTATTGGGGGGGGGGGGGGGGGGATTTTAATTCTCTCGTGGCCCACTTTCATCCTCGGCTCTGTACCTCTGAATATTCGCTACATATTTCCTCCCCGAAAATCAACCATAGCACATATATTAGGCTTAATTTGAAAAATTATTTTTTATATATATATAAATTTGCACATAACAGATTAAACCATATATACAGGGAATTTATTTTAAAGCATTCGTGTCTGAAAACAACAGTAGGGGAATGCAAGTATTTCTCATCTGCTGTTGGGAACAGTGTCTGGTGAACGGCTGTAAACATTATTACCCTCTGTGACCTGTCCAGCTTTTCCACTTCCTTTCTCACCAGGTGCAGAAACCATTTTCTCTCTGTTGCCGGCTTTTATTACTCAGAAGATTATTCTCACTCGTGCTCCTTCCCTTTCCATTTCCTTTTTGCCCCATCCTGCTCTTTCCTCTGATTTTTTGCATTTTCCCTTCACCTAACCATTACCAACCAGAGGCCATCCAATTTCCATGTGTCTCTTCTCCGCCGGCATTCCTGCAGGAAATGCTTCTCGAGCATGTACATCAGTTCATGCATGTGCAAAGACATGAGCTTGGCATATTTAATGTGCTTGTCCGCAGGGTGACGGCTGTCAGCATCAAGCGTGCAAGGATGAAACACACCTAATGTTAGGTGATGCCATGTCAGGTGCTGTGAGCATGCAAACCATTCATTCTGTGATCACAGAGACACACAAGCACACACACGCAGACTGAACATACAAATACACTGTCGTGAGCACAAGATGCTTTGCATACACACATGAAAATGCATGCATGCATGTTTACACACAATTAATAAAAAAAACATTTAAAATAAATGTATATACACAGCGCGCGCACACAGACACATACGCACACACAGACACACACACACACACACACACACACACACACACACACACACACACACACACACACACACACACACACACACACACACACACACACTCACACACTGTTCAGTAATGGTAGTTTGGGATTTGCTGCCCCCTGCTGAGATTTTAAGAATAACCTCAGTTCTATGTCACAGCAATGTGGATCAAAGGGGAATGAAAACTGATAAAACTTAGTGTGGAAGATTTTTAAATGCTGAAAGATTAACTAGACCTTATGACAGGATTAGTTTACTTAAAGTTAAATAAAAGATATACGCAGTATCAGGGGTTTTCTATGAACTCCTGCTTTATTACAGTGTATTTTAATCACATTGTTTCACTCTTTTGAATCAGATAGTGTTGTCATTCATTCCCTGACCCCACATTTTGAAATTTCAAGTTTGGACTTATTTCTCTCACCCTCCTTCTCTGCATTTGGTGCTTCCTCCTCGGCGCTCCTGCCTCCAACCTTTCTAGCTATAGAATCAGTCTCCCACTCAGCCATGGACACACACACACATACACAAACACACACACACACAGGAATGGCAGCGAGCTACTGTGCAAGGTCATGTGATCCTCTTTTGAAATATGGGGTTTATTTTCTTGCCCAAGGACACTTGGAACAGTGAACAAGAGGAACTGATGACTGATCACCAAACCCTGCGTTAGTGGTCCACCCGCTCCGCCACCTGAGCTCTGAAGTGGAGGCTTGAGGTGCATCACATATATTTTATATTTTGGTCAGGATGGTTCAAATGTCATGAAATGGTTGATCAATGTATTTATCAGGTAAACTAAACAACACCTATTGTGACGAGAGCTGGACTTGCTGTGGGACTATGAATAAATTCTAGTCTGTAAAGGAATTTTTATGTCGATAAGAAATGAATCGTCTAATGAACGGGTAACTGTTCTAATATAAACCGTGTCCTCTCTGCAACTGAAGTCATTATCTTGCACATTTTTAACAGTTTTTGCTCTTTATCAAAGGATCAGGATAAGGATCTAGGTTGCTAAGATCTTTAGGCAAGGCTGACTTTTGGCCACGGTGCGCTGTGTTTCTATCTTGGCTCTGTCCTGAAGCGCTGCCCCAGAACACAGAGCGTGAGTCAACTAATCTGTTATGCCTTTCCATAACCACAGGGCAGAACGCAGCTTCTCTCCTCTTTCCCTCTTTCTCACTGCTCCTCTTTCTGCTGCCTTTTGTTTGCTCGTCTGTATCAGTCTGTGTCTCCATCATTTCTGTAGATCTGCGTTTGTGTCAGTGTGCCCGTTATAACTGTTCTTGTATCAGATGCTGGTTTACAGTTTGGCTTGTTTCTCTTTTGTTGCCCTGCGCCTGGCATCCTGTCTTCTTCCTGTGATGTCACTTGCTGAGAACCTGTGGTCTGTTTATGTGTTTGTCTTCTGTTTGTCTCTTTGTACAAAATAATGAGTTGAACATAAGGTGTTTTGATATAAACTCATCAAAACTATACTCCTTTGTGTAAACTAACTAATAAAGAAAGTGAAATATCTATTGCATTACGACACAAATATCAGAGTATATATAATATATAGTATATATATATATAGCATATAAGTATATAAAGTCAAATATTTGCTGAGACATTAACCATATCACTGCGCCCAGTAGACCATGCACCATTTGTATATCTCTTTCAGGTTTCCAACTGACAGGGAAATTATCATTTTGTATCCATGCAATTTAAATCTCATACATGTGAAATACTGTTACAAAGTATATCATTTGTTTACATTGTGCATATTATACTTTTTATTTGTTGTTTTTATATATTCATTACTTTACTTTATTACCTTTACAGAGTGTGTATTTCACTATTTCCTGTTTGCTGCGGTTTCAAAGTAAATGTACTAATCTTTTGTTATTTTATGTTATCTTAAGTAGGAATAATTTCACTTTATTGTTAGATATCTTTGGTCCTGTTTCCATAAGAAACACAAAACACGCACTGACCTCAACGGAATCTACAAAAAACATAATAAAATATACACAACATAAAGCTAAAAGAAATCATAAAACAAGTGTTGAATCGTTTTTTTGCTTTTTAGTGGGCAAAATGGAGAAAGTTTAAAAAATCAAGGCTGATCCTAAATCCTTTCAGCTGCAGCAGTGGTTCAGTTCCAGGAAACTTCCATTTATACCTGACTATGTTTTTTTTCCACCCCTCTTCTCTCCTAGAATAGCTTTTGCCCATAAAATGCCTGAGGAAATTGTATTCATAACATTAACAGTGTTTGTCTGCCAGCCAACACTGTGCTTTAGATAGAGGTTTTAGATTAAGCTTATCTTTAAAAAGAAAAATCTGAAAGTCGTATTCGACAGTATTTTGAGGGGGACTGACTTTCCTTCTGACAGTTATCTAACCCTCATCTCACTCTGTGATGGGTTTCTCTTGTTTCCAGAAACGTTTTCTGCCCATCAACTGTCCTCAGAGGTTTTCATACAGCGGCAGTAACACAACGCATCGACAAGAGAAGATTCACTTCACATCATCCAGGGATCAAGTCAACATGTCACCTCCAACTCGCACACACACTCATACGCACACACACACACTCGAAGTGATGAAAAAGACACATTCCTTATTTTCCTTATTGATAGACATGGTGTAAAAGCGGGTCCTTTACTCCAGTAGGCTCTTATCAGGATTTCAGTGGTGAGACAGGGTTTATAAGACACACTGAAGACATAGAGCCACAAATGCTGTATTTTATCAACATTTTCATGATCCTTCTTTCTTGAAATCTTGGTTTTGTTGGATAGACACAGTGAAGTGAAGATACAGAACTGAAACAAAGCAAAACAAAACAGAAACTGAGGGACAGTCAAGGTCACTTTGTGCTGAAATATAGTCCTGAAAAGAAGAGAGAACGGGAGAAATATCTAATTTACCATAGTAGTGAGAGGTCAACGTTAATCTTATCTCTGAGCTGCTCGTGTCTCCTGGTAATCAATGACAGAGAGACAGTGAGTCAGCATTCACAAATTCAGGGTCCTGAAGCTAGATGGAATTCATCCATCTATCATTTTCACGATTATCAGTGATTTTTCCACAGCATCGTGTCAAAAGGGCATTTTGAAATATCATAGACCAGTAAACATTACCAATCCCAGTATTTCATATTAAAATCTATATGAACTGATGTTTAACAACTAGCTTTTTATATCGCATCATTATTCATTAATTCATTCATTCAGTCATTTGACCTTAACAATAATCTTGCATCTAGCATCTATTTTATCTTATCATTTATTTTTAAAGCCTTTCAAAGATGTTTAGAAGCAAATGTTAGTATCTCAGATGATTTCTTCAGGAAAACGGCACAGCTCAGTTGTAAGATTGAGTCAAATAACCAACACCAGAGTCGACACTCAGTTTTTCTTTACCATATTTATTCTTAAAAATGAGTAAGCAGACCGTTCACGTGTCCTGTGAATAGCAGAATGCGTGTAGAATAGTACAAACCAGTAAAACACCTTTCATTATATTTCTATAACAACATCTTTTGAGCGGCATATCAAAAGTCAAAACAAAAGACGTATTTTATTACAGCAAATTCTTTTCCATCGCAAGAAATAGACCATAGGTTTCTAGAAAGAGATGTAAAAATATACATCATCATAATCAGTGTTAAAGAGCAGGCTATAATTCCCAAACGCAAACGAAGATTAACTTGCACAAACATCAGTGAGGAGGTGATAACGCCACAATGCAACTGCACCACAGGGACCAATCACATGTTTAAGAGGATGTCACAGCTCAGACAGGAGGGGCTCCAGTCACCCAAAACTTCCTCGCTTTCCCTCATTACTTCCTCGATCACACACTTCCTCAGCTCATCAGTTCCTCATTATTCCCTTGCTTTCTTTGCCTCCTCCTGAAAAACTGTAACGAGATCAAGTTTTCAAGTTTCACCCCCTCAGATGCTCTCGTCAGATTGCATTTTCATCAGGACACAAGGACAAAGGAAAAGAAAGGAAAGGAGGCGAGAAAGGCGGACAAAGGCGAGGAAGGGGCGGAAGGACGAGTCCTTCCAGTGCTGATCGGCCGTGATGGACTGAGATCGATCGGAGCAATGAGACCAGCTCATTGTCAATTAACCACAAGGACATGAATGACAGGGGCAGACTGAGGCTTCACTCCAACAGCGACAGAAAAGTTAAAAGCCGGGGGTTCAGTTTCACAATGACATTGGAAAGGTCAAAGAATCAATCAGACTATTCCTGATATCCAGATACAAAGCCTTCGGTGGCATCTTGGTTTTATACAAGACCTCGTTCAAGCTTTCCATGGGATTAAAAACAGTCAAAGACAGAAGTGGAAAGAGTTGAAGGAGGTGGACAAGCAGAGCATCAGGGAGAGAAAAGAGAGAAGGGGACAGAATAAAAAGAGCAGGGATAAGAAGACAGATGGGTTTTGAAAAGCTCATCTTATGGGCATCCGTCATCTCCTCTACAGGCGGAGCAGGAAATAAAACAATTCGGGGTGGAGGCATGTCTGTCTGTCACTCTGTGTTAGACTCAGCATAATTACTGTGAAATGACGGATATCCACGACTTATAGGAGGGCAGCTGGAGAAAGAGAGGTGTGTTTGAGACTCAGCCTGCGAGTCGCTAGCTGCTTTTGGCAGCCATGGTAAGATTTTCACCTCAAACCTAACAGATGTCAAATTAAAGATATCTTCAGTGTTTAAATCCTTTAAAAATGTCTGTAAACCTCTGGAGCAAAGACGTTTAGAAAGAGTGGTGCCATGGAAATCTGCAAAGCCCTGAGGGGTCCAATAAGTTGATGAACAATGACCTATTAATATCACTCAATTACATCCAGTCAGCAGAGGTTTTTGCTTACGTTGCCTAGCAACAACGCTGAATTCAAGTACAGGAGAATGACTAAAGGCCAGAAAAAGATCTGCAGCCATCACAGTCACAGCTGGCTCTGTTGGTTCCCAAGATTTCAATATCTTAGGTCTTAATGTACAACTCTAAGCCTTTTCTTTACCTCAGCACTAAGACTTGCTGACGTATCCTCTCTTAACACACTAAACTATGTAGAATGGTCCCCAAGCTGCTACATCTTAGAAAGTCACATTTGGGTACCTACCTAATAGAGAAACACAGCACTTTGTCAATAAATGTACAGTGTAAGGCTTTTAACAACACAACACGTATTGTTCTAAAGGCACAAACACTAGTGTGACCAGTACTGACACGGTACCAGGACAAGTTTCAACCACAAACTGAGTTTAAAATGTTATTGTTAGAAAAGAAAGAAAACAGCTGCTTTAGTGACAATATTAAATGAAACAATAAATGTGTTAATCAAAGTTTGTACAAAACAGAAGCAGTCTAAAAAATAATGTGACAATGTTTCCCTTTGCTCTTTTTTTTTTACAAAACAAAGATAACACTCCGAGTCATTTTTTGAATTTCCTGTTTTATGTAGCAGTGGATATGGTTGTTGTTGTTGTTGTTGTTGTTGTTGTTTGCTGTAGTTTTCGGCTGTCGGACTTGTTGTCGAGACGTCAGGCAGCGCGGTCGCTCGGTCGGGGGTTCGCTTAGAAATGCGTCTCCTTCTCTGAGATGGTGGAGACTTTCCCATCAACCTTGGGTTTTGCGTCGTTGGCAGCGTAGGGACTGAGGGCGTTGAGTTTCCCTCTCATTTTCAGATCTTTGCTGGGAGTCGTTAATTTCTTTATTCTCTGCAGAGAGAGAAAGAGAAAACAGGTTCACTCTTATTATCACACCACAATTAATTTCTTCTAGTAGCAGCATTGAGCAAAAACATCATATGCCTGAAATGAAAATGTGTCTTTGCCAGCAAATATTTTCTTTAATTAATTCTGATCTATCTATGTATCTATGTATCTATGTATCTATGTATCTATCTATCTATCTATCTATCTATCTATCTAAACATCTAAACATCTAAACATCTAAACAGTCCACTGAAGGCAGACTTGAGATATCATGTTCAAGAGGCCAAACATTTTTGTGAAGCAACCCTGGCCTTGACCTTTAACCCCAAAATCTATCCAGGTAATCTGGGATTCATAAGTGAACATCATCTCAAAACAATGGTACCAAATTGAATAAATTCCTCCAAGGCATTCTTGAAATATTGTGTTCACAAAATTAATGGACGGATGGATGGACAATCCCAAAACATGCCCCTTTCATATTAAAGCAGGCAAATAATACTGGTATAAGAGACATAAAGCTTTACATAAATGTAGGTAGGCCACTGGAATTTAATCTAGGCACCAAGATTTCTACGGAACCCTAGTCTATGTCCTTCTGCCATGTGGACTCCATTCAAGATATGACCAAAACGTCACTGATATCATTCTTCTGTTTTTCATCACGCCTCAGGTCGATCAAAGGCTGGAGGCCACGACCAATCATCCCATATCAGGAGCTTGCAATTTGTGTATTTGATCCGCCCCTCAAGCAATAACAGGAGATCATCTAACTGTGTCATAATCCCTCTGATAAAAGTCTGTGGGGAGAGATACAGCAGCTGCTTCCTTCAGGCAATGCAGCAATGCGAGTTTGACAATACAACACCTGCTAACATTGTCTATGGTTGTTTCGGAAGAGAAAGTATGTAAACACCAGTCACAGGCTTTGTATTATAGTATTTTTGCCTGGGACGACAACCCTGCCAGAGTACGGACCAATTTGCAGTCGCTAATGCAAAAAGAAGGTCCGATCCTGAATACCATGTTCTAACCCAACGAAGCCTCAAACCTGTTTTTTATATGTTGTTTGACAAAGGGTAAAAATTAAGACCATGTCTGATGAATTAGGTCAGAGAAGAGGGAGGGGGGTTGCTGTTCCACAAAACAGGGAAGAGTTGGGGTTCATTTAACCAAAGGCTCTTGTGACTGAAGATGGCTACATAGTGAATAAGTGAAAGTCTGAGGAAACACAACGTGTTGCATTGGTTCTTGTGTGTAAAGAGGAAAAATAGCCATTTGAATATCCCCTGGTGGCTGGCGGCTGTATAGGTCATAAACCCTGTCTCCTCCATGGTAGCAGAGTGGACATCAAGTACATGGCAAAGATTTGGAGATGTGTCGTCCATCTGTACAAACAGTCGATGGTTTGGAATGGGGGTATTTTTTTCTTTTGGATAAGAAACTATAAGGGTTGGTTAGAGGCCATTGTTCCTCCAACTATATTTACTCTAGTCAGAAATAGAAGTATTACAATAAACTAGACAAATTCATTACCTCAGAGAAGGTGCCAGGAGTCTTCCAGATCATCCAGATCATCCCCAAGGGGATGCAGACCATCGAGGACATGGCCATGAACCAGCCGATACCGTAGCCCCAGTCAGGGTAGGTGTACACGTTGTTGTACTTCAGCGGTTTGTATTTAATCAGGAAGAACAGGAAAATCGCCTGTGGCAAACAAACAGAACATTCTATTTATATAATAAGAAAGAAATGCCTCTGATAATTAAATAAACATCCCGGTGCGTACTTTGAATTCAGAATCAGTGTTATGCTGTAATAAATACTGATCTGGTAAAGGTAAGTCCAAGGGTCTTTTTCATACACTACAAAGCCTTCATGTGGAAAAATCCAAAGCAGTTGTTAAATTCATAAATGTGTAATGTGTAATAGTTTCCATTAAAAGCAGGTATCAATCAAAGCTGATCATGTGATATACAGGTTGTCCTAGTGTTTTTGTAATTAGAAAAATATAAATCCCAAAACTGTATATTCTAATTTTACTGGCCATATGACAACTGCTAAAGGGAACAACTAAACTGAGTCACATTACAGGATTGAAAAAGATACTTTTATTCTACCATATAATAGATAAAAACTAAGACTGTCTCTGTTCCTCATCACCAATGTGATCATCTGCACGATGAGTTGTTTTCTGTTGATGTTGTGTTTGACGTGCACTCACAGAACAGATGCCCGGGGTCAGGATCATCCAGCACCATTTGATGAAGAAGACAGGTTTGTAGCCAATCATGTCCTCGATGTTCGTGTAGAATCTGTCACTACCTGAAACGCAAATCAGCGTCACTCAGAGTCTCTGCACGGATCGTCAGAAATAACGAGGTGATTGCAGGGGCGGTTCTGGCTAATTGGAGGCCCTGGGCAAAGAACAATTTTGAGGCCCCCCCCCCCCCCCAAAAAAAAATCTATTTTGACTATGTGCGTGTGTATGAGAGAGAGAGAGAAAGAGAAAGAGAGAGAAAGTGATTAAATAAGTGTGTGTGAAATGGAGACTTGTCTGTGTGAGTGTGTGTGAGAAAGGGAGACATGTGAGTGAGTGAGTTAGTGTTTGTGTCATACTAACCCAGGGGTAGTCAACCTTTACTATCGAAAGAGCCATTTTGCCCCCTCTTCCCCCAAATTAAATCTGCCTGGAGCCAAACAAATATTTGATAACACAGGTTATAAAGTTATATATATAATTATACAATATATATAAAAACTATAGGTTGTTGCATTTATTGAATTATAGAACGACAATAAAAAAACTGTTTAACTGGTATTTTAACCTGTTATAAAAAAGGAAAACACCAAACTCTTAAGAAGAGGAGAACATAATACATGTGTAGGCCTACTTTGAATTAAATGAAACACAGAACACTTTTTTGCTCATCTCCAGCTTGGTACTTTTCAGCAGATGCTGTGTGCTCGCTCTGGAAATGTCTTTCAACATGACATTTCTTATTGTTTGCTAATTCCTCGCCACATATCAAGCATACAGGTGTATGACAATGTATGGTGAATTGTCATACACCTGCATCGTTGCATTGTTGGCAGTGAAAGCAAATTAATCTGTCCACGCAGAATTAAACTCTCTATTTACCTCATCTTCCATCCAGTCTGCATCTGAGAGCTCTGGGCTGTCCTTGCCTTTCTTTTCACAAAACTCTTGAATCTCTGCTCTCAGGTCCCATACTGTTTTAAGCACTTTGTCCAGACTGAGCCATCTGACAGCTGTGTGGTAGCCTACGTCCCCATGTTCAGTCTCATGCTCCTCCAAAAGTGCAACAAACTGTCTGTGATTCAGCTCCTGCCCTGATAAAGTTAACTAATTTAGTTACAACATCAGTAATGATTCATTTTTAGCACTGACTTACACAACACCTCCTGATGTAATACACAGGGTTCATACACATTTTTAACCCATGGATTTCCATGACTTTTTCATGACTTTCAATATCTTTAAACCAACTTTCCATGACCAAACATTTTGTGAGATCTCAGAGTATACACATGCAAAAGAGACTAAATTTAGTATTTAAGATAACAATGAGAATTTCAAAGCATATAAGTAAACCTTGAATTACACAAATGAGTGAGACAATAGTTTGATTGACGTCTGTTGTAACACATGGCATGTACTTTTCCATTTGTAGCCAAGCATGGTTAAATCTACACTTCCCTGGCGTAGTGCATTATCTCACCTGCTTCCCCACCGAACATTTCCATTAGTATGAGATAGTATGCCTACTTATATTTTGAGCGTATTTCTTTTAAAAGCATTTGAATTAATTAAAACTCAGCGTAAATGAACGACATGAAAATATGAATATAACAAATCTCCATGACTTCTCCAAAACTTTTGGGATTTTTTTCAAGCACTTTTCCAGGACTGGAAAATAAACATTTAACAATTCCATGACTTTTCCAGGTTTTTCATGACCGATGTCCTCGATCCTTCTCGTTACGTTTCGTCCGTAAGAGTCTCTCCGTGCTTTGTCTCGTAGTGGCGGTTCAAATTGCAATCCTTAAAAACAGCGATCTTTTCTCCACAAACTAAGCACACGGCTTTCCCATTGACTTCAGTAAATAAATACTTAGCAGTCCATGTCTCGTTAAAAACTCTATCTTTCTTCTCTTAACGTGGGCTGACACTTTTGCGGACTTTAACAGCTAACTCACATCTCTTCTTAACTCCGTTCGCCAACACATCATCCGCTCGCGGCATTCAGGATGTACGTCAGGTAAATGTTAAAAAAAGGCACCTTCAAAATAAAAGAAATGTTGTTGTATTCTCTGCATGATGTTCACTTATTTACATGTGATTCCTAATATTCCGTTGACCTCACGCGGGCCGGTCACAGACAGCCAAAGGGCCGGATGCGGCCCGGGGGCCGTACAATGCCCAGGTCTGCTGTACAGTGTTGTGCGGGCGAGTGTGTGCGCGTGTGTCCCCAGACATCACACACACACAGGCCCCGGGGCTCCGCCCTCTCACATTCGCTCAGAGACACAGAGTGAGATCAGAGCTCGTTCCTGTTAAGCAGCCGGTCAGTGACAAACAAGACACAGTGTTCAAAAACCAAGTTGAAAAGAAAGTACGATGAAGCCTGTCTTGCTATTGGGTTCATATTGAATGAAGGAGGACATGAGGAGAGATTTATTTGAAAAATAAAGAAAAAAATCATAAATACGACGAGGCCCCCTGGTGGCCGAGGCCCTGGGCAACTGCCCGACTTGCCCAATGGGACGCGCCGCGCCTGGGTGATTGATGCTTCTTGACAGAGGATGATCTAAACAGAGCTGCTGATTGGACGGGGAGGAAATCCAGTTCCAAACTTCTGATGAAGTGTCACTTGGTTTGTTGTCAAATTATTTGGCAGAACATTTGATAAATGTGCAATTTAAATATTCAAAATATTTGAATTTACACAATTTAAATAACATTTTAATAATTACAAAATTAAACATTTAAATATAGAAATATAAAATTAAACATTTAAATCCATGCATTAAATGTGCACACTGCAATACACAATGTTTGCTTGGGAAAAATACTGAATGACAAATTCTCACAATGCTATAACACCATAATATCGTTTTAACATCAGTCAAATGAATTGTGTGCCTTGTGCAGCACTGTGAATGCTGCATGGAGACGGTTCTCCAGCAGAGGGCAGAGAAGAAATATGACAAAAAGCCTGACTCTATATTTGTGCATTTGCATGTTTTCTTCCCGTGATGAAATGTCTGAGAGTTTCCCCTGAAGTGATAAGAGTGAGATGTAGAAACCATTGCTGCTCTGAGATCTCTTGTTGTGTTGAAACCTGAGTTCCTCCTCTTACCGTACACCCAGCCGATACATATGGACTCGAATATGGCCACGAATAACAAACACATTCCGCTCGCAGCGTACGAGTCAAACAGCTGGAAGACGTACATCCCTCCCTGATGGACAAGACAAAGGTCAGTTTTCTGCCACAGCCACAACACACGCATCAGACGCAGTTAGATGAGTGTGAATATGAAGTGAATCGGGTGTGTTTCATTTAGCCTGTCAGGGACCGATCACACAAGCTTGTGTATCAAACAAATTCACAGTGTCACCCAGCTCTGATATTTCTTTTAATTTATTTACAATTAGGGTTCAATACAATAAAAATAAACATCTCTGGTGTTTTTTGGGGGGTTTAAACAGCTCTTTGAAAAGAGAGACTGTTCTTCAGTGGTCTGCGTTGGGCTGTCTACTATAGGTTATTTACATTTTCTTCTTGCTGACATTGAATAAGCCTGCATATGTAGGAGTGACAAAACTTTCCCAAAATGCCACACTGCTCCTTCAAATAATTTCTTAGTACCAGTGGTTATGTTCTTATTTATATCATCTACTCTCCGTATGCTCCCTCCACTCAAAATAATGTATCTGCTCCTCTCTGCCTCCACCAAAGGGCCATTATATTTTATCTCTGAATCTGAGGCGACGTCACTGCTCAAACCTTGCAGGTAAACAATTTAGAATATCATCAAAATGTCTCACTGACTGACTCTTTCAGCCAGGTATCGCACTACACTCCCAGTAGACCCTTTGAACTGCGTTAAATCCTACTCCAGGCTTCTTGTGACATCGTATTCATGATGGCTCTTTGCTGGCAGAATGGAATACAGAGTATCAAGAGCCTTGAGTGCAGGTGGGGGTGGGAGAGGAGGTCAAATGTAGTGGGGACTGAAAATGGGCACAAAGCATCTGTATATAACAGAGAGAAGTAACGGGCTTCAATATTGCATTAAATTGCTTTTTTCATAGCCATTATGGGCCACTAGAGTACAGTATGTTGACAGTGGGGGTGGATGAGTGCCGTGCATATGGAGAGATGAGAAGCTTTTAGTGGATAGAAGGCGCGATAGATGTCGTTCTAGATGGATAACATGACTTTGAGACTTTAGGTTAAATTGAAATGTCTAGTGGAGGAGATCAATGGAAAAACTGAAAAACTGAAGGCAGCAAATCACATCGTTCTAATTTATTATTAGACTGGTTCATATATTTGATTTACCAAGAATAGAGACAATAATCTGAAAGTACCTGAATGGATTTCATCTCAGACTTGTCTTTCGATGATGATGATGATGATGATGATGATGATGATGATGACGTTGATGATTATGATGATTATGAAGCTGATGCTGCTGTTGCTGCTGCTGTTGGTGGTGCTGGTGATGATGATGATATGGCTACATAAAAAATAAAAGGCATGATTCGAATGTTTGCGATTTAAACAATCTTGCTCTGAAGATATAAAGATCCTTAGTGTAAGTTTACAGTTGTATGTACTTAACTTCTTACATCTTACCTTAAAAAGTAGTTTAATTTTACTTATTAGAAAGTATTAGCAACAAAAATTACCATCCTTTGATTATATTCCTCTGCCAATCAGTAGTTTCAGTCTGAATACAGTTTATTCACTGTGAAAGGTCACCATGACCTTTGACCTTTGACAACTGAAATCTAATGAGTAAATATTTAAGTTAAAGAGAAAAAACCAAACCAGAAAACAATGCTGGCTTTCAAAATTAGAAATATGTTTAAAAGAGTGTCAAAAATATAAAGTAACATGTTGAGTGTTTTAATTTAACTGGTCCTCCAACAGTACTGTTCAATTCACATATGTGGTACCTTTTATCTGTAATGATGTGACTAAAGGTGAGTCTTACCTCTGTACACATGATGAGACCTATAAAGAATGAAACAATTGACATGCCGAGGATCAGCCATTCTCTGCG
Organism: Pleuronectes platessa; assembly: GCF_947347685.1. Taxonomy (NCBI): domain Eukaryota; kingdom Metazoa; phylum Chordata; class Actinopteri; order Pleuronectiformes; family Pleuronectidae; genus Pleuronectes; species Pleuronectes platessa. Next base: position 10,603,132 of record NC_070627.1, on the reverse strand, counting down.
GTAGCCTCTCCTGAAGGTCTCGGGGTACATGTCCACCACAGCTGTCACCAAACTCTCCACGCACACAAACTGCAACGAAAACATTTCTATATTACGAAAAAAATGGGAAGGAGCATCATTTCATATCTCTACATTATTTTCATTTGTTTACTTATTTATTCTGTTTAAAGCCAAATCATCTTATCAATAGTATTATTATTATGACACCAGTGAATCGCACCTGACTGTCCAGGCCCAGAAAGATGAGCATTATAAAGAAGAGACCGGCCCAAAGAGGAGACAGAGGCATCATAGTTACAGCCTTGGGGTACGCAATGAAAGCAAGACCAGGACCTGCATCACAAAAAAATCAAAAGCAGGAGTTTCATAAGACCACGTGCAGGTTTTTCAAGCAACATTTAAAACATATTAGTTATAAACAAGACCATAAAACACTCACTTTCAAGATCAAACTTTAAAAGCTTTAGCACTAACCCTATGTTTTGTGTAAGTTGATAAAAAGACAGACTAGGGCATGTTATTTTATTTCTATCGTCATTTTTTTAAAAACTAAAAAGAAATAAACTAGCAAACTTAATAGCAGAAACCCAAAAGTGACACAGTGTCTTATCTAAGTACTTGTGGATCAGATCAGATCGGACTGGATCAAAAGAAAATGCTCTTGTGTAATTCATAACTTCTATCTGGTGACGGAGCCTTGGAAACACATTATCTGAAACATTAAGCACTACCCTCACCAGACTCCAAGACAAACATTTCAAATATCTCACTCCGTCACATTCACTAAATCATTCATGGTGGTCTAAGAGCCTAGGTGAAGAGTGTGGACTTATATAACTGGGTATGTTTATCCATTGTAACAGAATGTGGTGGATGGAAGCACAGAGATTCAGTCTGGCTGCTGCTTTAGATCCAGTGTGTGGCCACATCACGGTTTTTATATTCCTTATTTATTTCGTTATTTTTCATTCTGAAACATAACGTGATCATGTCTGCTATTATCTCACCAGACTCTGCCACAGCTTCGATGGGAACATTTTGTTCAAAGGCCATGAAGCCCAGCACAGAGAAGATGGCAAAACCTGCCAGAAAGCTGGTGCCGCTGTTCAGACAGCACAGCATGATGCAGTCCCTGGGGAGCAGGACAGAAAGAGACAGAGATCACACTTACTGGTCCGGTGGCACTTATAATACTACAAAAATGATGGAAACGCATCCCCTTTCCCCACTGCTGTTTTACCATAGACTTTGCATGGATGACAGAGAGCTTTCCAAAAGTAAAGCCAACCTGTACTGATTGTCACCTGCTGATTGGTGGCACTAAAAAATATGAATCCTTCCTCCATGTTAATGGATGGGACATGGACCAAACTAAAAAGTACAAGTTTAATACATTTTTATCGATGATGGTTTATGTCATTGTAGGGAGTTCTTATCACACTGATGTTTGTCACAATTCAATTTTTCCACTAGGTTTATTTTAATTAGGTATTTGATGCTTTAAGCATGTGTATTCATCCCCCAATCACAACTGCACAGACTCTGGCACAAAATGGCGGCTTCTGGAATATTTTGGCTTCATATTTTGATTGTGGGAGGAAGTTGAGAGAGGATGTCCGTCTTGATATCTATGGGTTAGGGTTATCCATGGGTTTTACCTCTGTTCTTATATTATTTGTGTTTAAAGGGTCATGTATCTCTATTGATGGCTTTCATTATCATCCAACCATCCATCTACATGTAGCCACAATCTTACCTGTAGCAGTTGTTGTTGTAGGAATTGTAACTTCCCAGAGCAGTGAGACAACCCAAGCAGATGGCATAGGAGAAGAAGATTTGTGTTCCTGCATCTACCCATACCTGGTGTGAAAGTCACAAAGACACATTACATACACTGATATGTGTGTAAGCATACAGAAAAGTGTTTCTGTGAGGTGTTGGCTCATTAAGACCATCAACAACGGCTTCATTGATGCTCGATACAGATTCTTTAAATGTCTGAGCTCCATGATGAAGCTGCTTTCTTCTTCCAACGTTTCTTTGCTTTTAGGTTATTTTGTTATTTTCACCCCCATAGAAGAGACTGACATTTAAGATACAAATAGAAAATATACAGAAAGAAAGGGAAGTATTACAAGCAACAAATGTCCCTGCAAGGATGAGGTTGAGGTTAAATGTGTATGTGTGTAAACCACGAGGTGTTCTGCTCCTGTGAAGCCTTTTAAAGACTTTTGTGGACCTCTTCATAATGTTTTTATTATAAATACTTTGGAACACTTTGGGCTTTTTGAACATTGAATTCATGATGAGTTCCTGTTTAACTCAGTTTGGCAATAATTTAATAATTTTTTTGTGTGTATTGTGACACACAGTTTTGTTCAGCTATCCTTCCACAGATTCTTCATTGACTTCAATCCATGTGGACAGCCTAACCAAAACCTCATCCCATTTACCTTAACCAAGACCCACTATTGCCTAACTGTAACCTTACCCTAACCAATATTCACATCTTACCTCTAACCTTAACCAGGACCTCAGAAATCACATTTTGCCCCAGTAGGACCAAGTGTTGGTCCCCATATGCTGTAAAAGGTCCCAAAGAGGTACAAAAACGACTATACAGACACACACTTGAACGAATCAAAGTTTCAGAAACTTTTACAGCATCTGATCATTTCTCATGCTCTTAATCCAGCTTAAAGTTTAATCTCCACTATTTTGCTCCTCAGCCTATTATCATTGACAATAACATTTCTTTGTGCCATTTTTTAAAATTAATTAAACTTCAGTATGAGAATGAATAGAGGAGGCTTTCCCATTTACAAGCGATTACCACGATATGGCAAGAGGTCTAATGAAAGCCCACATTTCTTTTGTTACCCCTCGTCTACCTGATTTTCATCATCTCACTGTCTTGGTAATGAAATTATGGCTCAGCTCAACCGTTCTCTTCCCCCTCTGAGAGGCACACGGTGGAGCAGCATGAATCATGGATTAACATCCTGAAAGTAGCTGCAGTCTCCCAGTGCCTAAATATTCACATAACGCTTCACTAACTTCATCCCTTTCAACTGTTAGATGAGGATTAACGATGGACAGCTTTATATTTTTTACTTGTTTGACTGAAAGCGTTTTGTCAGTATAGTGGAATAGTGAGCAGAGAGGGGAATTCAATTTAATTTGCGATCAAATGATTTCAAAATTACATTTAAAACTTAACAAAAAGTAATGGCAGTGATTTGAGAGGCATCGTGTAAATCTGATGAACAGGGAAAGAAGTTTATAGCTGCTTAAAGTTTATATACTCAAGTTGTTCTAAATACAGAGTCTCTAAACCACCACTGCATCCTGGTTAGGGAGATCATTTTACAACAACTTATTGATAAATATTTGGTGATAAGAACAGGTAAAGAGACACAATAATGATTATAATAATCTCTGGTATCCCAGTTTATAATGTATTTAGGTATAATATCTAAACAGAGGAGTTTTATTAATGGACACATGCACGATTCCTGAATGAGACAACAGTTAAAAGTGCATTAGGAAACTAGTTTGTAGAGCAGCACAGGATCCTAGAACCCACAGCGTAGCATGGGGTGCTAGCGAATTCAAACTTAATGCAGCATGGCTCTTTGAAAACTCTCTCACATCACCATTCAGCCACTAATCTCATTTCCCCCCCGAGGAACAATTAACAAACGCACGGTCTTCGCTCCCTCCTGGGAGTAACCACGGTAACTTCTGTGACCTCACAAACACAGGACTGTTCCTGTGGGAGAACGGGCCTTTCTCTCCTAATGTTCATTAATGTTCCCTTTAGTTCGCCCTCGGCCGATAGCCGCACCGAGCGGTGAAGCCTTAAAGGCCCAGGCCCCGAGAGAATCACTTGTTGATGTTGTGCCTAATTTGGTCGGCTTGTGTTTGGTTGTGTTGAGACTGTGGCTTCAGGAAACTTTTCTACAGTGTGAAAGCTGGAAGACATTTCCTTTTTTTCTTTTTTTATAAGTGCAGCATTTAGAAATTCAGCTGAGATGAATAAACTAGATTTTACTCACTACTTTATTTCTGAGACACTAATCAATGAATGATATTTAATCTACACCTGATAGTCATCAAGCTATTTTGAGTGAAACAAAAAATGATGTGTCAAAGTGAAAGTCAAAGTAGCATCACACTGAAATGTCCAAAATAGCAAAGCACATTTTTGCTTCCACAGCAAGTGAATTGTTCTGTGCTGATGTGAAATATTACATCAGATAACCCTAACCCTAACCCTAACCCAATTTTGTCATATTCAAAGTATTTGCTTCCTCTGAGCAGGATGTTTCTGAAAATCTTCAGTTGACTGTGTTTATCTGACAGGAATAGAAATGGTGGCTGAAGCAAATCCCAGCTGACAATCTGTGCGTGGTGACCTCCAGCTCTCTCCTGTAACCCTGACAAACACATCTGTCTTTGAAGCAGCTGCTACATGTTTCACTATGTTCAGTAACTAGGCTTTTTCTTTGCAAAACAGTGAGATAAAAACATTAAAGTTATGGTCTGTAAAACCACACTGTAAAGCTCCATAGAGTACAGGGGTGATAATGTCTGTGTTACGTTTAGAGATGTGTCCAAAGCTCTACTATCCAAAATTCTTTTTAGCACGTTTGGAGAAAAGAGGCATGAAGCATATGGAAAGACAGCAGTGATGGTTAGGTAGTGGAAATGTGTAAAGAGAAGGAGAGAAACGACCAGAGAGAGAAAGGTATAGGAGAAAGGGAAGAGGGAAGGCATGATGAAGTTTAGGGGTGTGAAAAGAGGGGGTGACACAGACACACACACACACACACACACACACAGCCTGCTGGACGGAACAGAGCCCTGATTGTCCGCGAGGAAGCTGATTTAACACTGGTGTCAGAAGTAATGTCTTCATCTGCTAAGCAGCACTTCTTTATCGCCCTCCTTCAGTCGCTCTGTGCCTCAGATTGTTTGTGTCTTTTTTTCTGTCACTCCCCCTTTTTACTCTCACTTCGTCACCATCCATCTTCATCACAGTTTCTCTTTTTCTTACTTTACTAAAATCACTAATGCAAGAGTTTACCCCCTTATTGTGTGACTTTACACCTTGTTACCTGATTCACCCTACTTGCGTTTCCTGCATGGTTGGGAATTGACTTTTTTTTTTATGTAGCTAAAAAAAAGTACAGAGTTTACGTTTAGGCTTTATAAAATATTGATGCTACATTATATCATGGCATGACACTATATGTTTTTAACACCAGGAGCTGCTCGGCTAAACAAGTTGTGTGGAACCCTCTGACTAGTCTGCATGTACCGTTACAGTCCCACCAGATTTTTGGTTATTTCAGAGGCAGCAACATTTGCTCGTTATCACATCGATGGCGTCTCAGGTGTTCAGACCGTGTCAAATGTGCAAATTGGACAAGAGCTAATGATTTTATAAACGCACAATTCGTATACGCATGATTACAAAACTATGGCATCACACTAAAGTTGTGTGTCAGGTAAGTGCATTACTGTTTGGTTCCTAACTCAGGATTTAAAGCTTTTCACTGTGGGTGAACTTGTCATATTTAGCATTTATCTTCTGAAATGATACTGAAATTTTTTTTCGTACACTCAAGGTTGTAAAAATTACGAGTTGTACTGTAAAGAAACAAAGGATATGATCACCAAACTACATTAAATCTATCCATACATCTAATTATCTATCTATCTGTCTGTCTGTCTGTCTGTCTGTCTGTCTGTCTGTCTGTCTATCTATCTATCTATCTATCTATCTATCTATCTATCTATCTATCTAAACATCCATCCGCTCCCATCTCTTCTCTCCTCCTCCCTCAAACTCTTCATCTATTTCAATTCACGTTGTCATGACACCCCATCCAGTGACATTTTCTAGGGCACTGTTGCCTAGCGACCCCGAGCTGTCTGCCTTTTGCCAAACGAGGTCAAGGAGTCTGCTCCGTCTCTACGACTTTTATGTTAATGCACCACCTCTATTAACCTTAAATCTTGAGATCTCCACCCCTCCAGGTTCTCAGAGCTCTGTATTTGTTTTTCTTATCTCGTCACTGACAGGAAGTGTTTGACTGCTAGGATATATCATGGTTCCATATTAAAAGTAGAGTCCTTATTTCTTCGCAGTAACAGCAACACCACCTGGCAGCTTCTCAGCTCCACACAGGTGGGTGTGAGGCAGGGCTTTCTATGCATTTCCCTGAGTTTTTTAACCTCTCCTGATTTAGTACAGTCAGAGTTAAAGCACAATATAATAATACCAGGTCAACAGAACAAATAATCAAAATGCTGCAACCAGCTTCCTGTTGGAATAACAAGTTAAGGACACAGGAACAACTTGAAACAAATGAGTAAGTACAGACCCTGGATTTACTGAGTTCATGCTTCAAACATGTAATATATGCACAGTTTATCATGTAGTACAGTGTCTTTAACATGAAGAATCCCTCCCTCAAAAACACCATGTCGGTATCACCAGGCCTCAATGTCTGGACTTGTATTTCCAAAGCCAACCTGCCACCATTAGCAAGAAAAGTAATACCGCCCACAGTGAAGAGCTGTTTTTAAAGACGTGATGTATGGAATCTACAGGCAAGGATCTTATTCCCTCCTGCAACACTGACACTTGCAATTACCGATACGCATCAAAGCTCACCGGTGTGTGTGTGTGAATATTTCAAATGTCAAATGCAGGGTTTTGGTGACACAAGCACATTTTTTCTTCTGAATGCAAAGACGTATTTACACTCCACTCGGGGACACATAGCATGTCCTCTGTAATCCTGACTGTCTTTCTGGTTACTCTCATAAATGATGACATCCTAGCACATTATTAAACATAATAGGAGCTTGAATGTAAAACTGCCCGCAGGTGGCCCCAGTATCACAATAGCTATGATAAACACTTCCCTTACCCTTCGGTGGCATTATGTATATGCTGTCAATTAATTTTGAAGGATTATCACTTCTGTAGCAGCGGAAGACAAACACCGATCGTTGAGACCTACCTGAGGGTCCGAGAGCCGTGAGATGTCTGGGTAGAGGTAGAACTTGATGCCTTCCCATGCTCCTGGCAGCGTCACTCCTCTGATCAACAGGACCAACAACATGACGTAAGGGAAGGTAGCTGTCACGTATACAACCTGTGGACACACAATATTCACAGGTCTGTGTACAGATTATAGAAAAACACAGTTGACGATTAGTAATTGTCAATACTTCTTAGAGCTTAAAGATCCTATGTTGTAAAAAGTGAGATTTCTGTGACTTTCTGTCTTCAACAGGGGGTCTGCGACCCCTAGGGGGTCCGCGGAGGTACTGCAGGGGGGTCGCGAAATGTTTGGTTGATTAGACAATTTTTTAAATTTTTTTAAATTTTTGATTTATTTTCTAATCAATTTTTTTCCACAAATTTAAATGTCTTTAAATACACATTAACAGGCATCCAACATATTTAGAGGCTGACTTGACCCTCTGCCTGACAACCTCCATACGTCCAAGGTTAGATAAGTTGTGAGCTACCCATCAGGGTCCGACATTTCACTAATGTGGCAGTATGTGTGCCATCCACAGATGGCTTGAGGATTCTCTGTCTCTTCTACATGTATGTTTAAAATAAAAACATGAATCTGTGAATTACTTTAATAGCTCAGTGTTGTATGCAAGATGTATGTTTATAAATGGCAGTGACATGGCCACCCTGTGCCGTGCACATGTTTACAGAACAGAGGCTCAGGGATGGATAAATAACATCCTGTTCTTGCTTGATCTCAAGAGGGAAGAAATAAAACCTGAATTTTTTTCCTTTTAAAGATATTATAACTTCAAACAGAACACCAGAGAAGTGTTATATTTGGGGCCTGTAATTAATATTGGGTTCTAACCAACGTATCCAATCACTTCACATTATCATGACGACATTGGATTGACAGAATTTATATAATCGGAGGAAAAAGGTTGCAGTAAAATAACTGCTCAGTATTAGGGTTTTGAGTTATTGCCTTGTTCAGACCATGTAAAAAAACCACTTGTTTCATTCTTGTTTCATTAAAAAGGTGACACTATTCAATATCTAATTATGTATTGATAAGAGTCAAAAGTGGAAAATATAATTGTACCAAGATCCAATTGAACTATACGGTTACAGGAACATAGTAAAACAGGGATTTCAGTGATGGCTGTTAATAGATACAGTCGTATATACTGTAGGGTTTACCACATAATCAGTGTCAGGACACAAAAGGATGTTATGGGCCAGGGGATCCTGAGTTGTCATATCCACTTTTAAAATGGGAAATTGCTGCGTTGTGTTTTTGAATCCAGCATATAAATGTATTATATATAGAATCTGACATGGGTCATATGGCTAATAACAAACCTGGAATCAGATATAACAATACCAATGTAAAGACATATAATCATTTAGTAATGTGTCATGTAGAGCACGGTAGCACTGCCGTTAACTCAACACTACATATACAGCCGCTTCTTTACAGTGGCTAGCGCTTGCTAACCATCAAACTATTCAGGAGCTGCAAAATTGTGCTCCACATCTCAAGACCCTTAGAAACCCCTTGAAGAAAAATCCTGGCCTCTTGGAAGGCAGAGGCGGGCAACATACATCCCCCCGGTTCGCTGGCATCCAGTCAAAGTCCAATAGAGGATAGAACAGGACAGAACAGAGCCGGGCCAGGGGACTGAAAAGAAAAGAAGGCTCCTCTGGCCCCGTCTCCTAAACAGGAGAAGCCCAGAGGAGTGATGCTGGCAGTGTGGGAAAATGTGCTTCTCTTTGAAGCATGCACAGGAGTGCACGAGTAAACGCACACATACAAACACACACTCACACAAACCTTCATTCACAAAATAAAAAATGGGTGTGTAGATACTACAGATAAGATTAACCCTTCCCACACGTCGGCCTGAACCCACACTAATGCACGCAGGCCCACACCACTGCTCACACTACTGTACAACTTCAGGCTGTGGTTTTATGAATGGAAGCTTTGCAGCTCTGAGCTTCTTAACCAAATTCCTTTGTGTGGACAAAAAAGTTTGAGTGCCACATGAACAAGACCCATTGCTTTAAATATCATGAACTATAGAACCTGAGTCTCTAAAGTCTGTTAATCCCAGTGTGGCCTACAGGGAAACTGTGGGAAAACTTGTCTCCTGCCCAACAGATCCCTCCATTAATTTGTCAAATAAAACGATTACACATGCTAAACCTCCTCTCCTTCTTTCTCCCCACCTCCTCCTGGGATCTAAAGAACAATAATATTCAATCTCTCCGTGAACGTCCCGAGTCTCAACATGCTCCCTCCAGCTCACCACGGGCAAACATTTAAAGCCACCACAAATTTACTGGTCAAACTCGCCCCTGCCTCTCCGTAAATCTAACGGGGCGGCTTAAATGTGAGAATGGCCGGCAAACAACAAAAGCAAACAGCTCAGCCGAGTCGGAACTGAATGGGCTCTTGGGTCTGAGGAGAAGAAAAGCACCTCTCTCTCTCTCTCTCACTCTCGCTCTCGCTCTCTCTCTGAGCTGTGGTTAATTTCTCATAGCGGGAGAGAGAGAGAGAGAGGCAGAGGCAGCAGAGGCTGAGGATACACTCTGCATGCTCCTCATGAACACTCTCCTTTCCCTCACTGAATACAGGAATCAATCTTGGACCAGCTGCTAAAGCCCGGCCATGAAGAAGCATTCTCCCCCTCTTACTTCACAGCCACACAAAAGACACTTCAGAGAGATATAGGCATCGCTGCCTGCTCTTTTTTCAACCCTGTCATGTGCAAACCCATTAATTTTTCTTCCTCACACACTTCTCCTCCTTTTACCCTCTTGCTTCCCTCTTTTTCTCACTCTACCTCTGTAACTGCTCATTGGATCTGAGGGAGTTTCTCAGGTGCAGACTTCATATCTCAAGGCGGCAAGAGGAGTCTCGAGGAGAGAACCCTAAAGTGGAGAAAAGGTAGAGGCGGGTGGTACAGTCTTGCAGGAGGGTGCACGTGAGGAAGTTGTTTTGGGGATAAGGTGTAGAAAAGCTGTATCTTGTGGCTGCTTCAGTTTGTAAAGTTGCTCCAGTGAAAGAAAAACTGGCGGCAGCACCAAAAAAACATGCAGACACATTCAAAATGACACGAATTCAAGGACAGATTCCTCCATCATGAGTTGGATGATGTGGTTACAGTACACATTACACATAAAGTATCATTAACCATCAGTCCATCATTTGAAATCATGATACAATACAAACAGGAGGCTCTCACTTTTCGCTGCAACCCCTCAGATTCACCCCCACACACACAGACACACACACACACACACAGACACACACACACACACACACACACACACACACACACACACACACACACACACACACACACACACACACACACATACATACTAGTAAGCATGAATTACTGTCTCTTACCTTGCCAGTTGACTTGGGTCCCTTCCAGATGCAGAAGTAGCAGATGAACCAGGCCAGGGCCAGACACATCACCAGCTCCCAACGCACCCCCCCCATGTGCTCGATACCATCTGATATCTTCAGCACTCTGCGTCTGTTTGGGCGCAGAAAACACAGATGATTACTAACTTACAGTTTGGCTTGAGGGAATTTTGTTGTGCATAGTTAGGCTCATGGTAATCACGAGAAAAAACCATGGGAGTGTTCAGGCCGACGGGATCTGATAGTAAGCGCAATTGTTCACATAGAGCAATAGGTACAGAGCAAAACATTAAAGCCCAGATTGTTGTTAGGTTCAATATTTGGGTGTGTTGTAATTCGCAGAATGGTGGCGGATCAACGGTTAATTTCCCGTTTGCTGAAGCACAGCCAGGCAACAGCATTGATGGAGGATGAGAAGCGAGAGTCGGAGCCACAGAGTTACAAGGTGCTGCCAAATCTGTGCCACGGAGTTCACCCCCGCAGCTCCTGACCAGCCATTGATCGTCATGACATGTTCTTGGTGGCCGGCCACAGGCTGGGTCCAACTACCGCCCCACACTCACCACCACCACCCCCCGTCCAAGGTCCCTTCCTGGTCAGACGAGGGGGCAAGTTGTGAACACTAATGTGTGTAAATATACGCAATCTCTTGTTTACGACTTGCTGACATATTGTTACGTTTATGTGTACGTTTTCAGGGTGAATGGAAAAATCTTCTTGTCATCCTGGTCACATACATTTTCTAAAACAAATCAAATAACTTGTTAAGCCACTTTTACCAAAGAATCATCACTTTTTTTGCATTAACAGTAATAGTAAGTACTTTTTAAAGTATTTGTAATGTTTTCAAATGTATAAATACAGGTGCAAATACAGGATTTCTTTCTTAGTCAGATTTGTAATCTCGGGCTTTTGATGTATTCCTCGATGCAGCTTTGATGTAATTTCACAGATGTGCAAAAGATGTATAAACTATTTAGTGATGCTTTTCATCCTACACACACATCACTTAGTATCTATACTCCCTGTTCAGACTCAGCTAGTGAAATAAAAAAGTAAAGATGAAATAAAATATACAAATCTATACAGATGGCTAAATGCCACTTGTCTAACACATAGCTCTGCTGTTTGTGCTGTGTGCTGCATTTACAGTACAAACACAAGTGTGTCCTGGCACAGACTGAACAAGGCTCAGTTAGTTTCTGTATGTGCCAACAACACGTTGGTCAGACTTGTTTGTCTCTTTTTATGTTTATGTTGCCCACTTTTAAATCACTGTTAGATTAATTCTGTTGAAATGCAATAATAAATAAGATAATTTCAATTCAATCGTCACAACACAAATGTGTCGTTTGAGAAGATTCACCAGTGGGATGAAGATGAGGTTTGAGACGGAGCAGTGTAAACACAGCCGCTGGCAGTGAGACAGGAAGTGTGGTCAGCATTACACACTGACACGGCCTGATTGGCTGCCACACACATGGCTCTAGCTGGGAGACAGCTGGCCTCACAGGGCCTGCTGCCACACAAATATGAAAAGGGCTGACTAATTAATGGGGGAAAGGTTAGAGAATGGGTGGGGTCTGTGAAACAGTGTGGAGCCGTCGGCAGCTCAGCTTTTCAATGATGTGTTGGATTATTTTTCCTAAACAGGAGTTGACATGTTAAACCAACAAAGCATCTATTCATGATCAATGACATTTCATTCATATTTTATACGTGTTGAGACAAAAAAGGCATTATTATGTGTTTTTAATGTGACTTAGCAAACAGAGCTTTTTTTTTTTTTTTTTTATGAATAATGGCAGATGTAAGAGAGGATGAAAGTGAAGTGGAATACAAATAGAGATGATAAAATTTACTCACTCCCAGAACTCAATGACTGGAGAAGTTGCGTTGATGTTTGTGATGTTTGTGGAATTTCCTCCATAATCGTCAACACAGTTCTCTATGGAAGCACAACAACAAGGTATTATTTAGGCGGGTAAACACTCAGACACAATACATCAAGATCTGACTGCATTTCTTTGTTGTCGTCTTCCTTTTCTCGTGAAACAAAGAGGGTGAATATGGTGATTTGTGGTTGTATGAAGATGTTCCTGTCTTATCCTATATTCCCTCACCTGTGTTCCAATAGTGTCCACAAGCAGCCCAGGGCAGCTCGGTGGTGAAGCAGTTGAAGAAGTAGAATATGGCCCAGGCTAGGATCACTATGTAGTACGCGTTTAGATAAGCTTCAATCACCTGCGTCGCATAACCGATACCTGTAAACACAAAAAAGTGACAGATGAAAAGATTCTGCAGGTGAACAGATTTGACTCCACCTCGCTTTGTGAAGGGACTTGAGATAATATATGTTATGATTTGGAACAATGCAAATAAAATGTCAGTAAGACACCTGCGGATAGAAACTGGTAAAACCCAACAAATGATAGAATAATATTTAATGTAGATGTTTGCGAGAAGCGAGATCATCAGGACGACTTCTTTCTACTTGTCTCTTTAATCCTGAGTGTGAATAATATGACGTGTTGTCTCCTCTTACCCTCAAACAGCGGGCAGACTTTCCTCCAGCAGGTGATGCCTCCCTCACTGGTGAACTGACCCAGGGCCGTCTCCAGGAAGAACACAGGGATACCGCAGCACACAAAGAAGATGACATACGGCACGAAGAACGCACCTTTGTGCACACAGAAGAAAATAAATACACGACATGAATACAACTTTATTCATCCATCCATCCATTATCTATAGTGGTCATCCTTTGAGGCTTGCAGCGGGGGAGGGGGGGCTGTAGCCCAACCCAGGTGACATCGGGCGAGACGAGCGTGGAATCGTTACTAGATCTGCAAGTCCGAGGGCACAAAAGTTCAAGATATGATTTGACCTAAAAAGAAAAACTCACTTCTTCAGACATAATTCCTGCAGGGATGAATTCAGATGAACTGATGCCACACACACACACACACACACACACACACACACACACACACACACACACACACACATACACACACACACACACACACACACACACACACAGCAGGATGACCTTTTTGATCCTGACCTGGAACCATACTCTGCATGCAGTCTCATGAGGCGGTGTGGCCTAGGGGGTAGAGTGGTCGTTCTCCAACAAGAAGGTTGCCGGTTCAAACCCCACTCTTCCCCATCTGCATGCTGAAGTGTCCTTGGCAAGATACTGAACCCTAAAATGGCCCCTCATAAATGTTGAGTGTACTAATTGTAAGTCGCTTTGGACAAAAGCATCAGCCAAATGACATGTAATGTAATGGAACCCACCTCTTCTATTGACTACATGATTGTGCATAATGGATAAAATAATAAAGGACATTTTATCATGAAACTTCTGTTGACTGCTCGATTTTAGACTTGGAAAAAAAACACAAAAGGAAAGTCCTTACTTTGAAAAGTGCTGTGTAGACATTTTAACAATCACAGCATTTTATTCATTTATCTTATCACAGATAATCAGCTGAGTTCCTTCTTACAGGTACCATTGTCATTTCCTCCTTTCAGCCATGGAGCTTGTCTAATGTCCTTAACTTCATTTTAATTATCATTCTCTTGTAATGTAAGGAAAACATCTCTACCTCCTCCATTCTTGTAGCAGAGGTAAGGGAACCTCCACACATTGCCCAGCCCGATGATCTCTCCGGCCACAGACAGGAAAAACTCGATCTTGTTGTTCCATTGGCCCCTCTCATTGTAGTCCACCCGCTCGAGGCTGGAGCTGGACCCTTCCGGATCCCTACCATCCTCTGGTTTACCGTTTATAACCGGCCCACTTTTCTCAGCTGTCATGACTCTCCAGCAGCCCGCTGAGAAACAAATTAAGGAAAAATAAAACACAAATAGAAGTTGTTGCTTTGTTCTAAAGTTGACCGCCCTACCAGGACTTGAGACTTTTACCAGACAGTGAGTGTCCTGGGACTATGTGAATGAGAAGAGGAGTGTCCCCTTGGTGCGACACCATATAATCCACTTTTGTTCAAAACAAACAGTGAAGACAGTCTAATTCATTTTCCCTGACTAGCTGCATGTGTCTTTAATCAGCCCGAAGCAATGTGAAATCAACCATAATACCCCATTCACTTTGCATTCAGGAATAGAATAGAATAGAAACATTATGTTTTACCACCAAAACAGATTAGACTCCAACAGAGCCAACTTCTATTCAATGTGAACTTCAACAACTACAGCATCAAGAATGAAAAGACTTCATGATAAAAACTTTTACAGAAATACAGTGTATGCTAATTACTAATCAATCAACCCAATCACAATAGCCTTCCTACAGCATCTGAGCCTGCAGCCTAATAAGTAGTTAGAATAACACGCAACAAGAAAATTATACGATATTGTGACTAGGTATGAAAGTATTCATATGAAATCCAAGACATTTAACCTGAGAGGTAACTCACCAGTCTCCTATGGAACAGTGGCAAAGCTCCTTTTGGCTTTGCGACGCCGCGCTCTGACAATCGTCTTTACAAACACGCAGGATGGTTAAGCCTGTACAGGGGGAGGAGAAGAAAGAGGGAGAGAGGGGTCAGCAGAGGGGAAGGTGAACAATCTGCATACACGCCGGGTTTGAAGTGGTTTCGGTTGAGTTTCTCCGTCTGAATAAAGGAAGACCCCAGACGTGGCACAGTTGACGGGAGAAGGATCTTGCACCAGGCGCTGGACAACCTGCGACTGCGACTCCACTCTCCAGGCGCACCACTCTCATGCGCCTCCAGTTGGATAACAGCCATGTGGTGGTAACATGCAGCTCCCACTCTGCAGCCAGGGAGCACAGACAGCAGGCTGACGAGAGGAGAATGGGTTTTACCTTATGGCCCAAAAAGCAAGTTTAAGCATCTAAAAACATACATTTCCTACACTCAAATTAAAAGGATAAAGGCTCCTGGTATGCACATGATAACTAGTAATACACATATGACTCCACAAGTGTGATGTGGAAAGAACTGGATGATAAGTCAGGTTGTCGTGAATTGAAATTTCCCGGGTGATACTCAATGACTGAATTTCAGAAGTTAGTACCTGTCTGGATGTTTTTTAAACCAGATCTCAACAGTCGTTCTTTCTTGGGCTGCATAAACATAATAACTCCATGAATGTATAGTCATTGCATGTATTTAGCATGCAACCAGTCCGATTAAAAAAAACATATTAACATCTTGTAAGCATCAAAGCTAACCATTAGCCTACCAACACTTTGCATGAATAGGTAAATGCATGAATATATTTACGATTGATTTTACTTTTCAAGACTGGTTCATACTTACACAGGTCAACGCAGACCCAAGACTTTATCAATCTGCAATTACAGCGCCAAACACTAGAGGGCGGTGGAGTTTCTATGCCTCTGTGTATGTACTTCAAACAATAGCGACTGCAACTCGAATATTAATTGTTGAATGTTGAAGATTGAGCTCACTAATGACTGTAATGCAGAGGGAAGATGTTTGTGGAGATGATATTCACGATAGTTGAAGTGATTCAGTCATCATAAAAAGAAATGATCAAACCAAAATCAAGCCAAACTAATCGATAAACATGTCTAATATATTTAATCGCTATTCATTTATAACAGATTGTATTATTATTCGGATAATTGCGGTACAATAATTATCACATTGTTTGGCCACCAGATAATTTTTCATATTTTCTCTTTATATTATAACAACCAAATCTAACATATCTGTAGATACTATTATTGTGATTTGATGTTAAACAAATACAATTAAAACAATTATTGGACATACAGATATTATCAACATATTCAACAGATCTTTCATTTTGTCATCACTGTCAAAAATGTGTTGTGCTCTCGTCTGCATGAGCATTGAAATAACAACACAAAGTAAATTCGGATTAATTTGTGTATACAGCAGCAGGCTAAACACTTTCTTTCACCTCAGGTGCTTGTTGGTTCAAGACTTGGGAAGTCAAGTCCTGATCCTCAGTGGGAGTGACCCTGTCTGATGTATCAATTGATGTCAATAGTTCTCCCAGTAGCTCCTGGGGCTTTGCTCCCAGCATAACAACTCCCAGCTCTTTGTTCCGTCCAGAAGTCACTGTGCACCCGAGCACACAACATGAATGGATTTCCTCATTTCTAATCACTGGATTGTTCTCGTTAGCAGCTAATGATGAATGATCTACTGTCATAAAGTCTTAATAACACATGCTGTTTTAAAAACAACTGTTTCCTTACGGGATTCAAACAGGGGAGTTTGTAGGATTTGTAAAGTTTGTACATACACTAGTTGATTGCCTGGTTTCCAGGCGTGATAGTGTCGGTGCACAAGGAACTCCCCTGACTCTAAAAGCCTGACCTAGTCTCTAAACGTCCCTTCACGAAAGGGTCACCCGTCATTAGAAGCTTAAAGGAAGTGCCCTGCATAAAAACTATGGCCACCCAAAGCGGCTGGCAAACCCTGCCTGAGCTTTTCAGGCAAAGTCAAGTCCTTTATTTATGTTGTCCTGTACAACATCATCAGAGCGGGAACGCTTGATGAGAATTAAACACTGATCATCTCATGCAGACTCAGTAAGAAGCTTCAGAGGATCAGGCTCCTCGTGTTTCTTTACTCTTTGGATACTTGATGAGAGGTTTCTATTCCTCCTAAATATGTTGCCTGCAGCTGCAGTGAGTGTGAGTCAAGCAACACAAAAAAAAGACTTCTGACATTTTCTGGTGTAGTTTGAGCTCCTTTGTGTCAATGCACATGTTAGAAACCCTTTCACTCCAGCACTGATGGTGTTCGGACAAAATGGCAACAGGTCATTCTCCTCAACCATTATCCCTCCGTCCTACTGACTCCAGAACAAGCAAGATGCTTCACCGTGATTGGCCACCTTGTTCTTCAGGGAACACAAAGTTGTTGTGTCATTGGTGTAGGAAGTCAGGAGGGACAAAGAGAGAGAGAGAGAGAGAGAGAGAGACAGAGAGAGAGAGAGAGAGAGAGAGAGAGAGAGAGAGAGAGAGAGAGAGAGAGAGAGAGAGAGCGAGAGAGTCTGTGTAAGAGAGAGCAAAGGGGCAAAGAGATTGAAAAGGTTGAATTAAAGAACTGTAGTATGTTACAGGCAGAGATGGAGGGAATAAGGTAGAAAAGGGAAGAATGATGAAAACTATAAGAATAAAAAAATAAAGGACAGTGAGAGGACTAGAGTGGATCAATGTGTCCATCTGCGTATGTCTCACGCTCTTCACACATGATGTTATGTAACTGTGTGTGTTTTTATCACACTTTTGTGAACACTGCTCAATTTGTATCAACATATCTCTGTAACAAATATCTTTTCCCTTAGAACTGAAAAGTGCATCGAGTCATTTCAAGCGTTTGCTCTTTTCACAGATTTCACTCCAAACGGTAACAGCAACTTCACCAGCAACATGTACTGTCTGTTTTATAGTAGTCGGGCTCTGAGCAGATTCTCAGTGCTCATCACTCCTCATTAACACAACTAACACTAAGAAATCGGACTGTTTCATTTGTATTTGTTGTAAAGTTATCGGTTTATCAAGATGTTCGAATCTCAGCCAAACATATAGTGGAAAATCATCGTTAGTCTGTTGGGGAAATGAATGATATAACCAACGTGAAGCATTTAACCCAAGTAATATTAGTTTGCTTATTAATACTGAAAAAAAAACATAAGTGGAACATGTATGTGATGATATTCTCGGAAATAATATTACATTAGCATATACATGATACATTTTGGCAAAGACGTCCCAAACCATATTTCAACTTTCCTCAGACGTAAAAGAAATTACATCAAACTACTTTAACATTTAGGAAGAACATTAACTAGTTAAGTTTAGTATTATTTCCATGTGATTTCAGGGATATGAAAGACGTGGTGTTTGACCCACGGGTTGGTCGTAGCTCTCTCACGCTAACAGCTGCTCTGCTTTTAGGTAGAAAGGAGTCTCTTGTTTCAGCTTCTTGTCCCACATTATAATTTTATGATGAGAAGGCAGGAGAAGAGTGGGATATCTCCTGACATGAAAATCTACCTGACCTTAATATGAACATTTTAGAAGCTTTCAACTGATGTCAGGCAAAAAAAAAGGATTTCTGGTTGGAGAAACGTTTTTTCTGTGTGCATGTGATGATTAAATGCATCATAAATTGGTGCTCGTGAAATATTTAGAAATACTTGTGGTTTGCACAGGTTACATACACACAATAAACTGTCTTTAGTGTATGTTTTATCAGTACATTTTGTGTCGTAAAACTAAGGGTTAGGGTTAGGGTTAGGTTTAGGGTTAGGGTTAGGGTTAGGGTTAGGGTTAGGGTTAGGGTTAGGGTTAAACACAAAAACGGCAGGAGTTCAATTTCACTGCAAACAAAAGGCCATAAGCTGGTAATGCATGTGTTCTGTTAGAACAGGATATGATAGTTCATGCTGGTATTAGAGAGGCTCCACTGAGCAAAGAATATAAGATCTTACTCAAGAAATGATAAAGGATTTTGCTAGATGACTAATTTGATCTTGGCAGAGACACAGTGGTTTGACCCGACCTGGTGTCTGAAGTGTTGAGGTGTTGTGATACACTTGTTGTTAAAAACTGGATTTTATCATTTAGCTATCAAATATATCACAAGCATTGCACTCACAGATGAGCCTGATCTGAATTGGATATGATCGGAGTCGGGGCTGTTGCGCTCATTGGTTAAACCCATAGACAGTTAGTCATGTAGAAAACTAAAGATGGAGGTGTAGACAGCCTGAAGACTGAAGACTGATCAGGGAGGAGTCGGCTGAGTGAGTTGGATCTGAGACAGGAGCAGTTTAAACAGATAATAGAAATGTTTGCATGCAGGGTTGTTTCTTGACTGGACCTTCGCTCAGCTTCATCCTATAGAGGAATTGGGAATGAACGGCATTCCTTTGAGAATCTGATGTGTGTAACATGTCTGGCGCTGAGCCCACTCAAAACAAGAAGCCAAATCGACAGACAAAAGGCTAAGTCATAACTTTAGCCAGATTAACCATTCAGTGCCCTGCGATAGTCGTGCTTTGCCAAGTGTATAAACCCTCAACTCAATAGAGACACCGTCCCACATCTTCATATCAACAGCAATTTGTTTGAGCGATTCAACCAGCCGCCCCTAGAACATTTCAACACGGGTCACTTCACTGAGAAAGCTTAAGACCGCATTGATGCACAATTTTCACCAACGACAAAAAGAAACTGCGAGGGAAAGTGAGGAGAAAAGAAGCCGGGGGGAAACGCGAGACAAAGAGCCGAGCGCAACAGATCCCAAACTCAGGTTCAACAAACTGCCGGCGGCCAATCGGCGGCATCTATTCACCGCACTTGAATTCAGGGTTTCCTTTATCCCCGTGCAACACTTAGTCTGGTGTCCGACAAAAGGTAATATTTACATTCACAACAGCACCACGACAGTGTCTGATAACAGCATGAAACAATCGGCAGGGCAATTTAGCTGGAGTCACCCCACACACACTCAGACATGCATGGACACACACACACACACCAGCACACACACATTCTGACCCCACCTTACCGCTCTCCTCAGCAAGTCCAAGAGCTTTCTCTGCTTGGCAAGGGAGGAGCGTTGAGTAGCTACCGACCAGGCCACCCAGTAGTGAGTGAGACCTGCCAACAGCAGACCAGTGCACATGCCAATGGAGCTGTGAGGGTTGATATCGGTTTGCTGAATATTAATACCACTACAGACTGATGCCTGTGTAAGAGCACACACTCAAAAACACATGCCGAATACTCTGAAGGCAGATATTTTCTCTGTGTAACATTATAAACAGTGATATCACATTCAACTTCAGCTGCTTATTCTGCTTTTGAGCTGTTGAAAAGGTATCTGAGTCTGTAATGACTAAGCAAGCAACCCTAACCCTAACCAGCAAGAAAAAAAATGACCTTCTGTACATACACACCTGAGATGGGAGTGAAGTCGATAACACCTGTGTGGGTGTGCAAGGCCTGAGGCATGTTGAAGGGTTACAGCTTCTCTTTCAGAGGATTGTCTGGTTCAACAAGACCATGAGTCCAGTTCTATCACAGAAATACCAAATGTAGACTGAAGAGTCCGAATAGATAACTTTCATTTTCAATCACACGTTCGCTGACTTGATGATAATTTTATTCGAGCCCTCCACTCCACAGATTCCTCATGGGGGACTGATGATATTAGACCTGATGTGCTGTTGTACATTCAGCCATTCTGTGTCACCACTAACCAGACAGCCTTCTGATGCATGAGCTCTCTCTACATCCTGGAGAGCACTGGACCATGAGTGACGAAGACTAACTGTACATATCACACATATAACTAATATCATCCATCCCCCTCTCCAGCTCATTCTTCCCTCAAGATGAAATGTTGGCGCCGCGTCTTCCGCAGAATTTTTTTTTTGTCATTTCACTTATCGCAGACTGACATCTCTGTATCGACACAATGAGCGGGGGAATGAAGCTATTATACCTGAGAGGTTTGGAGGAGGAAGGTAATCACAGACCTGTCCATCAGAGGGTGTCAGGGGTGTGTTTGGTGTGTGTGTGTGTGTGTGTGTGTGTGTGTGTGTGTGTGTGTGTGTGTGTGTGTGTGTGTGTGTGTGTGTGTGTGTGTGTGTGTGTGTGTGTGTGTGTGTGTGTGTGTGTGTGTGTGTGTGTGTGAGGCAGAAAGAGGGCAAGCAAGCCAACATGTTTGTGTGTGAGATGTGGTAGTCAATATATCTTTGTGTATATTCTTGTTTCAGGTATTTCCGGAAAAACTAAACTTTTAAATTAAGCAGGAAAATGTATGTTTATCGTTGCATAACCATAACCCTAACCCTAAGCCTAACCCTAACCCTAACACTAACCCTAAACATAACCATAACTAAAACCATAACCCTAAACCTCCAACTCATAACCCAAACCAAAACACTAACTATACCAATATCCCTAACCATAACCCTAAACATAACCATAGCCATAACCATAACACTAGCAATAACCCTAACCGTAAAGCACTTATAGACTCTGCAGATTCAAAACAGATGTTTATTTCAGAGATTATTTCATGTGAACATCCTCCTGACGACACCAGTGTATACATTTATTGAGACAATTAAAAGAGTCTCAGAACATAATCCAGTCATCACTTGCATTTGTCACCACAGCGGGATTTGGATATTTGTATACATATGAAGAAAAATGTCAGTATGGTCTCTGTCCTTGGTTGTGACTAACATCTCATCTCTCTCAGGCCAGTCACCGCCCTCTGACCTCTTCTGTGTCAGTGCTGTCACTGGCTCAAGGAAATATTTTCACAAATTAAAGCTCAACATTGTTCAAAACAAGAGGAAACAGGAGAATCTTAACGACACAAAGATCTAGCAAATTATTTGCTTAAGGATTTTAAAGCTCCTTCAAATTAAAAACATAATTCAATGGCAGAACTTGTTGTATCTCACAAACTCAATGTGTTGCAAGTAGATATTTATTAGTTTTGAGGGTCACAAGCTAAAAAGGTTTGGAACACTTAAAATATAAGGTGTCTTAGCGTGAAGGCCACAGATGACCCCTACTGGTGTGAATTCTTCATCGCAACACCACCACCACCACCACCATCCCCTCCTTCAGGGATTTACAGACTGCCGCTGGACATCAGAGAAGCTAGTTCAGTAAACGTCTTTAGCATTTAACAAGATCTTACACCCGCCAGCACTTCTAAATGTATTTGTTACTTAAAATCTGTTCTCTGTAGAATTTAGCATGATTTTATCTTATTGCATTCAAAGCACTTTGAGCTGCATTTCTTGTATGAAAGTTTCTATACAAATATATTTTATAATTATTATTATTTATTTTTTATTTGGGATATAACAAGTAAACCACACATCACCTTTGCTTTGAATCAACTGACATGTAGCTGTTAGTGCCATGAAAAACATGTGTGTGTTTTCCCATGTCATTCCCACAGGCCCCTCCCCCCCAACAGGAACCATAGTCTCCCTTTATCCCATTAAGACAATTGCAGAAACTGGCATTCAAACGTGCATTTGCACGTGTGTGCGTGTCTTTGGTTGTGTGTGTGTATGTGCGTGCACAAACCCACACACACAAACCCACCTTTTCAGACAAATGCACACAAATATACCAAACCATCTACACACTGGGCAGAGAAAGAGTAATTTCAAAATCAATCCTTTTTGAGAAAAGAGGGGGAAAAAGAAGAGACCCCTGAAACCTCCACCAGTGTTGGCTGATTGTAAAGGACTGTCAGTTACTGCAGGCTTCTATTGGGCCAAAGGGAAGCAGCAGGATTCAACTTGGGGCCCAATAAAGGGCCATTCTTCCTGGAAATCGGCCCTCGCACATGGACTTGAATGCACTCGGGTGCTAATCTTCCGAGCTGTGGGAGCCCACTCTATATTCACAGGCTGTGTCGGCCCAGCAGGCACAGCCGCGCATAATGATGCTATCACACTCAACGCTGAGGCAACACAGGGTTAATGCTAAAGTACTGAGACCTGTGATTGTTGGGTTTCCTCTGTTCTGTTCATCACACTGGATGATTGAGACAGGTACATGTCCACACCTGCAGCAGCAACATGTGAAAATGGATTTACACTCAAAGTAAATGTGTCGACACCATATGGTCAGGTTCTTTCAAATTACAAATAAAATATCTAAAAATATGCTTTATATGAGGGGTCTGCAATTTCCTAAAAGGTTTCTTAAAGTTTCCTGTACAGTAAAACATATTTTATCTGAAATACTTTATAAGTTCCACTGCTGCCATGATGATCAGTGATGAAATCCTAATGATGAAGATGGTGATGATGATGATGATGGTGATTGTTTGTTTTTTATAATTAATCGATCCATCCATCTTCTACAGCACACTGCCTCTCCTGTAAGGGTGGCAGGGAAGTTGGAGTCATCCCCTGCTGACACTGGGTGAGAGGCAGGTTCCTGGACAGGTCGTCAGTCCTTCACAGAACAAACACACAGAGACAAACAATCCACTCTCACAATCACAGCTAGAGTCAGTTTGAAGTGTCCAATCAACCCCCCCCCCCTTCCCCCCCAGACACAAGGAGCACACACCTCACAGAAAGGCCCAACCACGATTCAAAGAAAGAAACGTCGTGCTGTGAGGCGACTGTGCTAATCACAATGTTGCCCAGTATACACCAAGTATAGACACAGTACACACAGGTCCATGTAATACCTATGGATTGCCCTCACCTCTGTTATGTGAGAGTCATGGTCAATAGTCGACCTGCACACAAAGACCATCCATTATCATTACACCCTGTTGTTCTTGTCTCATTAACGTTGTTCTGAGTGTGTGTCTGCTCAGTGTGTGTTTGACAGCACTTTACACTGATGACACTGCAGATATTCCTGTGGCATCGTGGTTATCGTGACCTTGATCACACTCTATCACGCTTAAAGCAACTTCTATTCGAAAAACTATGTTAGTGGGATTTTTCTTTTCATCTTTTCATTAATAGAATGTCTTTAATTAATTTAAGCTTTTGAATGAACAAAAAACGAACACATATTAACACACACTAAATTCATGTGTATGCTGTGATCATGGTTAAACTGTTACCCAATGTCAGTAATGAAGATCCATGTCCACAAATCACTTCAATCTTCAGCTGCCCTCGGATGCATTTTAGCACCTTCCAGCTCCTTGTTTTGATTTTCAGCTCATTTTTACTTTCTGTTTTGTTATTCAGCTGAAAAGACTCTAAACCTCTACTCTTCAAAAACTCCCAGCACATTAAGAGCTGACAGTCGAAGTTAGAGACTGGCTGGTGAACATGTGGAGCTTCAAGCAGCTGAGGATCCAGATGTTCCCCTCAGGACCTTCATTCATCAGGTGCACACACAGACTCCAGATTACTGCAGGCTTTACTCTGTTTGAATAAGGAAATGTTTGCTGGATGGAAAATTCATCATTTTGTTGTTTGAAATTGTGCTTTAGGTCAAATAATAACAGTTCAGGGACTCATGTGGGAACCTCTTGTCGTGACCATCACTAATCAAGCTCTGGACTCTGAGACAATAAAACCTTAATAAAGAAAAATTAGATGATGGCACTCAGGATTTAATAAAATGATTCCAGTGTCTCTTCTGTTCCTTTGCACCACTCATCAGAATCTTGAGATGTCTGAAAAGGACGAGAGTGAATCATCTCGACCTTTGTCGTTTTCTAAAAGACCAGTGATGATGAGGAGACACTTTCCAGGGATCTGAACTCAGGCACAGTGGTCTCAGCTTTGTCTGGTGAAATACTGCCCTCCAGTGGACTCACACGCTAAGATACAACCTCTTCTGTGACCTTTGTTATGTAACCTGCTCAGTCATCGCCCACAACATGCTGTAATTATGTCTGACTGATTAATCTGGTCGCTGCCGCAGGAGGAGAGATCGAATTGTCAACTACAACAATTAAACACGCATTAATGACATGCACAACTTTTCATCCACCCACCGTGTGTTTGACAGCATTTGAGGAACACACACTCCGGGCATCGAGCTCTGCAGATTTGTGCTTCTCCTGTTAAATCGTACCAGTGTCGCACTTATCCTGACACGCAGGCTCCCATTTCAAATTAAACGGAGAGATTAAGCCGCAGCTACTCTGTGATGTTCTTAACACGCCATCCTCCCCCTTTCCCCATCTCAACTGGGTGAGATCACTTCTGTACAAAGCTACTTTAGTGCTGCAGGCATCAAGTCAGTATATTTAGCACGTTGATGTGTTTTTAACCAAACTACAGCTCGTAAAAATCTTAAAGCAGCATGCACACAGTGTATGATAAATATTGTGGTACCAGCAGGTGCCGCAGCACGTGCTGGTCGGTCACCTTCAGTGTAATACAGTATATGAGAGCATGATGATGGCAACATGAGAAAAACTGGTCAAATTGGGTATAGAGATCTATCCCTCATCACCACTGCCGAGATGCCCTTGAGCAAAGCACTTGCATGAGCCCTGCAACCACAGATCACGCTGGTGTTGTGCCGGACAGCTTCTCGGTGGGAGTAGGAACAAATTGAGCGAATCCTTCTTTTGTCAAATCTGCTTTTTCAAGCTGTGTGATTCTGCTGAGTTTCTCACCAGCTACTGAGTGGATGCTGTGAACTTATATACAGAGTAAATTTTTCCCTAGAATGTGAATCTTAAAACTTTCCTGAACTTTTCTTGATAATTTTGTTGAGCACCAATTCAAGGTCGACATTTGGGGAATAGAACTAACAGAAACTGTTTCTACATCGCCGCCTGTATGGATGGTTGATCCCTTAACTTTTTTCTTATGTGCCATTATCGGTACATAAAAAACTCTGATTGCCGTGCTTTATATAACATAGAATATGCCAGTTGTTACGCTAACACACTAAACCGCGAAGGGGAACAGCAGTTGGTGATCAGTGTATAGTCGTAAACTTACAAAATACGAACACACTAATCTGTCGATTTGCTCCCAGGTCACTATGCTCAACAAAACACAACATGTGCAGAATTGTAATTTTAAGCTAAATGTTGATTCAGTTTATTGCAGATCTGTTTGGTTGCTAAGGTGGAGGTGAACCTCTAAGAAGCAGATTTTCAATTTCTAATGGCCACAGATCCATATTTAGTTAGTTTATGTTGGTCCTGTCACAGGTTCAACTACATCAGTGAACATGTCACTGACCCTTCAGTTTACGTTGTATTAACGGTCTACTTCTTTGCCTAGTTAAGTGAAACCTGAATTCATTAGCCTCAATCAGAACCCTTCAAAACGACTGAGTGGAAGTGGAGGATGAACCCGAGTCAAAGCGTCTGATGAAGAACAATCAATGAGAACAGGACATGTGACACGGCGTAGGGACACATCATTCTGGGTCATGCTGCTCTGGGAGATTTATTAAGTGAATTTTTCATTTTTTTGGGTTTTTATTATGTTTTTCACTTGCGCTCCTGTCAGGAGTGGAGTAAATGGGACAGTCAAGCAGCAAGAGTCACAGTTCATCATGATCATCATCATCAGCATCATCATCATCACCGTCACCACCGTTAAATATCATCATCATCATCATCACTCTCCTGATACCATTATAATAATCATTGAACGTTTTTCCTCGAGCTAGAAAATAATTTACATCACATTGTTTTTACTGACTTTTGAGACCATAAACATTCCAGCAACACGCTCAGGGTTAAGGGTGGGTAACAATCAGAAAAGCATGACTTTTTGCATAGTATTAAATGAACAAAGACATTGAGTTCTTTATTTACAATTATTGTATAGATAAAAAAAATATCATAAAAACAAGATGAACACTTAAATCACTTACCCATAAATGGTATGCCAAAGTGTTATCTGTTGGCATTTCTCTTTTTCTTTGTTCCACAAACTGCATGCTGCTAAATACAGTACATCGAGGCAGGTGAGAGTATATTGCAAAAAGTATCATTGATATCATCATTATCATCATCAGCATCATCATGGTCATCATCATCATCATCATCAGCGACGTCATCGTCAACATAATCACTGGTTGTTACAGAACGTGTGTTTTCATTCAAACGTAATCACGAGCTTTTTGAAGTGGTTCTGACAGGAGCAGTGATCGATCGCACACAGCCAATCAGCTGCTTCGGCAGTAAGACTCATGATGGTGCCTGATGGGAGACGGAGTCAGGAAGAGTTTCCTGTTTTCACACCAGTCCGCATAGAGTTCGTCATTGCTGTATATTTACAAAGATTATTTTCAAACTCTGCGTCTTTGCGTCCTCTTAAAGCTGAACGTCCTCTTGGATGTAAAAGTGGTTTCGAGAATGTTGGCTTAGGTCGTTCTTTTGTAATGTGTTTTTGTTTTTTTTGTTTATTGTTTTTCTTGTTTTTGTACAGACAAATAAACTCAAAATTGTCAAGTTAAAACATTGGAAAAAGGAAAATACAAACTAAAATCAGCTTCTAAGCAGAATATCAGAATCCAGACTGGTGTTTTTCCAACTTAAATAAGACAGATTTTTATTTCAATGGTCCATGTCAACGTTTTCAACACGCCTGAGCTGACGGGTAAAGCTTGTGCACCCTCTCCAGATGAACTGATCCGA
Source organism: Pleuronectes platessa (assembly GCF_947347685.1). NCBI lineage: Eukaryota > Metazoa > Chordata > Actinopteri > Pleuronectiformes > Pleuronectidae > Pleuronectes > Pleuronectes platessa. Next base: position 10,575,510 of record NC_070627.1, on the reverse strand, counting down.
TGGGAAATGACAGAGGAGGAGGATATAAAAAGAAATAGAAAGAAAAGATAAAATTGCTCAGATAAATGATTGTTCATACTGTTGTAGTATATAGGATTTTTAAGTAGAAAAATTGTACGTTTTTTTTCAAGTTGCATAATGAGCCTATCACGTCATGCTTGCCAATGACTTGGGTTAGTATTAGAAATAACAATAGTACAGACTAGTTAAGTGGCCTTGTCCTTCTGAGTGCAATAAGACTGGGTAAATGTGCCCTCTGTATGGAACCTCTCTCTGGTAATGTCTGATTGGTCAAAGCACGATAAATAGTTTACAACTAGTGAGTACAGTCGAGATGCTAGAGTACTGGAATATTCTGTGACGGCAGGAAGACAAGCTTGGTTAAAACACATAAAAGCACATCTAGAATTACACCACAGAAGTTTTCATTCATAACCAGATAGTGCAGAAAGGGAACGTCTTTTTTTTCTATATATATATATATATATATATATATATATATGTATGTAGAAAAAAAAGAGTCAAAGCAACATTCCATTTTTGTTGTGATTTTTTTTTGGTCAGTTTTTCCTTTTTCTTTTTGAGAAGTTAAATATGCCAAGAGCTTTGTGAGGTTGCACATGCCCTTCTTGAGGAAAAACAATTTGCAAAATAAATCAAAATTAAATCAAAATATAAGATAAACAGCACAATATTTTCAAATTTAAAGCAAACAAAAAAAATCTGATTTACGTGCAATTCAGAGAATCCAAATGTAAATTTCTAATATGACTCGATTGCAGCCTTGTGATGATCACACAGAATTTGTAAAACATCGAGTCCTTCTAGCAAACAGAGACAGTTCACTTAAGCGTCCTGATATCAGCTTGTGACTCGAGCCCTGAGCCAGGCCAGCGCTGAAGCACAGAAAAAAAACACACACACACACAAAAAAAGAAGAAGTAGTAGTGAAAAAAAGAGCTAAATATTTCCCCCTCTGTCACAAACTAGGAGGCCTCCGTTTAGAAAAACCAAAGGCAAGCCACTCCAACTTGATCTCAACAATCATATAGAGTTATACTAAGATTCCACATTTACTACGTATCCCATTATATTTTGGTTTCTTTTTCGTTTGTTAATCCTCTAAAAATATCTACATTATTTGACAAGATAGCAGGCAAATTCCAGCACATGGTTTTTCAGTAATAACACACCAACACAGCTCTGGTCCTTCTGAGCGTCAGCTTCGCCCTCCCTCCGTCTAGAAACCAGGAAGTTTATCTCTACGAGGTTGTAAACAAATTACATTCTCTTTAAGACATAAATAAGTCAAAGTATTTCGAGCCATTGAAGCAGGAACAAGGCAACATGCCGACAAACAAAGATAAAACTCTCTCTAAATATATTTATATGTATTTATATTTATAGAATATATCCCATAAATGCTATCGTTATTTTGTGTTCCTCTCTTTCCGACAGGTGCAAAACTAAACTGTGCAAGTTGAGCCCTACCACCTCCTTACACATATCTGTGTCTATGTATGAAATAATTTTTTACAGGCGGGTACATGTTCATGCCACACAGACGAGGGGACTTCGCAGGCCGGGAGCTCAGAGAAGCCGTCTTTAAAGTAGTGATTCTCCGCGAGGCCCGAAGCCCATCAGAACCAAAGAACCCCAATAAAATTAAAACCCCTTTTAAATAAAACTTGGGTAATGTACATTCATGCAGGAGCAACAATAATAATAACAATAATAATAATCAGAATCAGAATAATAACAATGCTCTTCAATTTAATTTAAACTATAATCAGTATTGACAGTGTTATTGTTGAGGAGAGGGAGTGTGAGCGGAGTTTGAAAGTCTGTCCTGTTTCGTGGTTTTCACTCCTCAGCAGTGTCTCCCTCCTTATCGTCTCCTCCCGGTGCCACGGGGGGCACAGTTCATACATATGTGCAGTCAGTGGCACGCTTATACAGTACATGCTAACACGCATATAGTCATACAAACCACCGCTGCCGCCACTCTACACATACAACCATTAAAGCAGGATGGCTGAGTAGGTTTTGTGGCTCTGCTGCGCTTTTTTGATTGTATGCTAGTTAGTTTTTTTTTCACCTTGCTGTATTACTTTAGATTTTCTCCCTTTCGAGAGGAACGGAGAGCTTTAAGAGCTCAAGCTTATGGGGGGGAAGGGGAGACATGTTGCCACAGGGCCTGTCCTGCGAAGGTGGTAAATTGGGGTCTGAGGGGGCTGTAGGAAAAAATTCAGCTGGAACTGGGGGGAATTTTGGGGGTTGACATGGTGTGAGGTTGGGTTTAAGGTCTGGAGGGAAATAGGGAGAGGCACACCCAGACTTCAAGGAGAGGCGGTCGAGAGGTTAGAGCTGAGGTTTTGGATCAGGGTTAGAGGCTGGTCTCCAGGCTGTGCAGAGGGCTGGCGGGGCCGGAGGATGCAGCCGATTTACTGGTGTCGATGGTGAGGTTGATGCCACTGTCGATGGCATTGTTGTTCTTGTTGGGGGACGTGGGCTGGCTGGAGTAGATCTTCTTCCTCCGAGCGGAGTCTTCGTCCGTGTCGTCGATGAGGGGGATATTGGGCGTGGAGTCTTCTATCCGAAATTCTGGGTGTGTCATGAAGTTGTGGATGGATGTTCTGGAATCGGGTTTTTCCAGGCCTTCATAGAGGGAGCTACGGAATGCATTCACAACGCGGATCTGTCGTAACAAAGGGAAGAAAGAGAAGGAAAAACGATGAGAGATCTGGACAGAGATTAAAGGGAAGGGTAGGAGGGACCCTCGGGATGAAAGAGGGGGGATGGAAGAGAAAGGGGGGAAGGGAGGGGGGGGGCTCTCATTTGAGGTCAAATAGGTGGTGAGGGAGGAGAAGGAACAGGAAGAGAGAAGGCAACTGCAGTCTGTGTTCAGCTTTCACATGATTACTACAGTTCACAAGTCACTCAACTGTAGCGTGCACTAAGGTAAACAGCAAGGAAAATAATCAGAAAAAACACGATAAAATCATACATTTCAAGGAAAAAAACAAATTACGAAGCAACACAAACGCTCGTTGTAAGTATACGCTTTAGTCCAATGTGCTGTATACCTAGAAACAAGCCACGTTAATAAATGGAATGCTCACAGCAAAAAATAAAAGGAGAATATCACATGCAAGTTTGAAGAAATCTTGTGGACGAGGTAAGTAAGAAGGAAAGAGGTTAGATCTGAGAGATCCAATCGGGTGGTTTAAAAACTTCTGGAGGCGCCAGAGTACTGTCTGGGACAATATCCACACAGAAACTGGATGAGACACACAAAGCACAGGGTGGCAGAAGCATGGTCGCCACACAGGGCGATGGAGAGAGTCTGCACAAGGAGGTTGGTTCAACACAAGCATCGCATTGTGACACTCTCAACAAAACAACACATCCAAATAAAAACAGTGGCGTTGAGACAACGAGCGAATGCAGCAGTTTCATATTTCATGAACACAGGAAGTAAACACGAAACACAAACAACATGCAACAAGACAACAGGATGGGGAGGAAGTGGACACCAGCACACAGACTGCTGACACAAAACACGACAGTGAAATCTATGAAAATAATAGATTTAGTATCATTAGCCTGACGGTCAAAGAACATTTTCAACTCCATGCACAAGTAAACAATCAAGTATAGGCCCAAAACAAGTAGAATAATTAATGAAGTAATTATCTATCCCCATGTATCTGTCGGTTTCTTCAGGTAGGTGGTTATGGGTTAGGGTTGTTTGTTGTAAATCCTGACTGCGTTGTGATAATGTCCACATGTTGTATAGGAATCTTTTGGTTGCTAATAGAATTATTTGCAACATTGATTTGAATCAACAGCATTCTGTGTCAAACCCATTTTTAAGGATTTTGTGAGCTGGATAAATTAAAATCCATACAAAATATGATGGAATCTATTAAAGTTTAAATCCACAACTGAAATACTTGCCTTAACAAATACTGACATGTTGGTAAAAAAGGCTAATAAAATTGTGGATGAAGCAAAAATGTTGTTATGACGGACCAGCGAAGATCAAAGTGGCAACAAAAACATTTCAAGGATCATAGCTAATGATTGTTTTTGTTGATTATATTGTTATTATTTTTTTAATAATTTCAAAAGTCTGAAGATGACATAATTTTGCCAAAACAAATCCCAACTCCCAAAATGGTAAATTGTCACATTTTTCATGTGAATATTTTAGGCTTTTTGTCAATCAATTTGGCTCTTTGCGTTAGGATGGTAAGTATAACCCAAAACATGTTTTTATTACAAACTAGGAGGAAATATTAGAATTATTATCATAGTTTTTCCCTTTTTCAAGGGCAGATGTGTGGATAGAAATGCTCCTATTTGTATAATCAGTAATTAATAATATACTAAGCACCCCAGTGTACTGTTACAGTACAGAGATGATATTGAATTTTACAGTGTATGGGAATGCTGTATATTGTCTTTTAACTGCAGCGCAGCAGGTTATATGGAGACGAAACAGAAGAAAATAATAAGAGGAGCCTGTCTGGATGAGTTCATGTGACAAGATGTCTGACAAGTAACACTGATGGGGTGTCAGAAAGGGGTGGGAGGGGTCGGAACCACACTGCTGCTGCTGTAAAGGATCTATGGCCGTAACTATGGCAACATGACAGTGAGCTACACTGACAGTATGAAGCGACGAGACAGGTTGAATTATTGTAGAGTACAATACTGCTTCACAGCGTTTCCCCTCCACTGCTGTTCAACACACCCTGAACACAACAGCTGGAACCTGTATTTCTATTAAAACAGACACTTCCTCATCGAATACTGCAGCTTCTTTCTAGTCACTGCAGATCATGTGTCGGCTGCGGGATACATTAAATAACCTATAAATTTAGCTTGAAGTCAATCCAGAGTGATTTGCCTCATCAGTAGCGAACTCACTCATGGAGTTACACAACAATGCAACACTATACTTGAATGTTTACCCACTCCCTTGGTGAGTTGATTGTCATTAGTTCACGTTAACGTTTGTCAAGACATAAAAAATGGGAGGGTTGATGGATGGGATGGTGGTGGATTGAGGGATGAGCAGAGGGAGACAAACTCACAACCTGAAATGTCACGCCGTGGGTATCACCCTTAGTCCTGCGCTCCTAGCACTCTGGGGAAACAAACAGACATCCACCAATGAGAGGACAGTACACCCAGGCATGGCAGGAGATATCAAGATGAATTTGAAATCCAGCATGAACAGCAAAAAGACAGAAGAGAGGAAATGAAAAAAGCAGATAGCAAGAAACAAAAAAGACAGAAAGACAAATCTTCAGAGGTGCCAACCTCAAACAGAGACCATCACACTAATTTGTTTGGAGAATATTTTTTTTTTTTACTTGAGTAACTTTGCGTTGAGAGCAGGATGACACCTCTGAAGCAGAGAGAGCAGAGAAGCTGACTGACAGAGATCAGACTCACGACCAGTAGTGGGAGGAGCAGTAGCAGCAGTAGTGCTTGTAGGAGAGGAAAGGGCATTGGACAAGGACACGTGACTAGGACTAGAAACATTGGTTACATCCTGGGTCTGGCTGGTGGTGGATGATTGGCGTCTCAGAGCCCCATGCCCCTGAAAGGAGGTGCCACTCTTGAAGGTGTTGACTACATCAATCTGTGGGAGGAGACGAGGGACAGGAGAGGACAAATGGCTGCTCAGAGTGACAAAGACCAAATGGCAACACAGGTCGACATGCTGGGTGATTCAGAGGGTTAAAGGGATTGTCTCAATCATGACATCATGGGGAGGGGGGGGGGGGGGTGTCAGAGTGTAGTATCCCCTTAAAGAAATGTTTCAACTTAAATGGTAAATTCACTCACTTTACAAACAACGATACAAAACAAACAACATGTTCTCTATCATAGGTGGGGTCAAGTTTTTGATTTAGTTGTTCGGTATTTCAGGTTACTGCCTCAACCCTGATATGAATAGAATGCATGAAAGTTCAAAGTATTAAATCAGCAGCATTTGTCTCTTGAAAAAAAGTCCAGCTTACTCTGCACAATCAAACGATGTAACTATGAGTAGATTTCATGGGAGCTTCTTTCTACCAAAGAAATAGTCCCCAAGAAAACAGAGGGTTCTACAGAGTAACAGTGACACTGTTTTTCAGAAAGAGATGTTAACTTTCTCTGCTGAAGGAAAAAACTAAATTCCATTCGCCTCAGTTAAATAAGTGACTTAGATTTTGGAAATCCCAGACACAAATACCTCAAACCTGAAACAGATAAAACCAGCACCACAAACCGCTTGAGGTGGGTACAATATGTTTTTTTTGGGGGGTCCACTGGGTGATTTGACTGTTTCAAAGACAAGCCACTTGCAGTATGACTGGGTTGGCTTCATCCTGGACCATCCCTGAGATGAAGTAACATAACACCAAATCCTAAACAGATTAAAACTCTCTTGAATATCACAGTGATAGGTCTGCAGAGTTGATTAAAGAGAGAACATATATGAATATTCATATTTCCAGTTGCTTTTCACCATCGATCTTCCACAGATCCGCGCTGACTCTCACATCGAGGCCAAGGAGAGGACGCTGAATCTTCATGAACCTAAATAAGTCATCTTGAAATAAAATAACTTAATGGCTGTTACTTACTCACATTTACTCAAACATAACGTAACATTACATAGGACTTCTTCTTGGGGGTAAGGTAGCAAGGTATTGGCTGATGGAAACTGATTATAAGACAATAAAACATAAAATAGGCATGCCAATCAACTTGGTTTATTTTGTACCTTTACTGGAAAACCAAATCATACTTCTTCTTTTTTTCAACGTCTATACATATATTCTTATTTCAGGAAGAATCAAACCAGGCAAATCGTTCTGGGAAGTGAAACAGGCAAATTGTAGCATCGGAGGTGAACTTGTGTTCTCACCTGAGTCTGTATACGATTGAGTCCTCTGAACCAGAGTATCTGTCCTCTCCTCAGCTCCCTCTCTGCGTGGTCAATCTCCTCATTATCCTCATTTGCATCCTCTTCAGGTAAATTATCTTTCTTGCTCAACTGGCCGGCCCTCCGCAGGAAACGCAACCTGCTGTTGGGTATGGTGGATATGACCTATCCCATAGAGAAGACAGGGCATTGGGTGAAGAGGGAAAGGCAACATGCTCACTGTAGAGATGCACAGAAAGAGGATACAATATGCCGACAGCAGGATCATATAAAGACGGAGGATCAGATGTATTTTCATGTTACCTGGCCCCAGATAAGCTCTCCCAGTCCGAGGAAAACACACCACATCCACTTTTCCAGGTTCAGAGGTTTACAACTGAATGGCTTCCCCCCTAACTGCACAATTACAATCTGCACAATGCAAAGCACGTGTCAGACTCCAAAAGCATGACAATAAAAAGTAGTCTCTCATTAAAATCTAAATATTTGCGTCAGCTTACCTGCATAGCAAAGGTGCCAAAAACAATCGTGCAGAAGATGGGGTTCCTGAAGATACCTTCAAACACGTTCCTCTCTCCGTGGATTTTCCGAGCATTTATCTCATTAAACAGTTGCATCATCACGAAGGTGTTGAAGATGATGGTGTAGTGCTCAGATGGAGGAGAGTGGAGAGGTGCGTTACGGCCGCTGTCGATGTCAAAGATTTTCTCGCCTAAAGGGACAATAAAAAAAGACAAATAGGTGGTTGCCTTTTTACAAAGACACGGTGCTGCAGAACTGCCGAGCAAAATTGCAGCGCGTACCAACAAAGAGAAGAGTGAAGATGATGATGAGCTGGTAGATCGCGTGTCCCAGGATGTTCTTCGTCATGGTGCTGGAGATGAGAGGCTTGTTGCGCCCGTATGGCTTCCTCTTCAGCAGAGACTCTGTGGGAGGCTCAGTTGCCAGAGCCAGGGATGCAAAAGTGTCCATGATCAGGTTCACCCACAACATCTGAACTGCCTTCAGGGGAGAGTCCTGCAGATATGCGGTAAAAAAATTTCAAAAAATCTCAATAACTCTGAATTTTGAATCACAGACTAGGTTGCAAAAATACATATCCAATCAGGATAATCCATTTTGTACTCTTTTTCTGCCCGAACTAACATTTTACCAGGACAGAGATTGGCTAAATTATTGGTGATAAAGAAAAGACATGATAGATGGAAAAGTATCAACCTATATCAAATGCCGTGTTTCATTTCTTGGGATTTGTGTTTTCATGGGATGTTGCATATAACTTTTTATCTACTTATGTGCAGTATATAGAGTCACGTGACCACACTCACACACACACGTAATCTGACCTGTGTGATGCAGGCGCCGGTGAAAGCGACTATGACGGCCACAACGTTGACAGTGAGCTGGAACTGAAGAAACTTGGAGATACTGTCGTAGACGTTTCGGCCCCACATCACCGCCTTGACGATGCTGCTGAAGTTGTCGTCGGTCAGGATGATATCTGACGCTTCCTTGGCCACATCTGTACCAGCAAGACCCTGGAAGAGTGCAGACACAGTGCAGTCAGAAGCAAAAACAGGCTTCTGTTACACTTCACGGTGGTTCTAAAATCCCCCAAATAATTCCTCAGTATACCAGAGAAAAAAATGGCAAGAAATCCGTCAAAAAACAAACTCTGCAGCCACTGGACAAACACTGGAGTCGGCTCTGATGATGGATAATGATGATGCAGAATAATTAGGGCGTCAGTGTGTGTTGGTGGTTTGATGACAGGACTCTCATTATTCATGGGAGGAGCAGGACACACTTCCTGAGTGGTAATAGAAACTGATAAGTGGTGTTGATGAGGGTTACTTGAGCTTAAAATAATTTGGGAACCACAGCATTATGCAATAATCGATGAGGAGGAAATGGTGTAGTGCATTATCTAGAGTAATTCATTGCTGAGGGGAGAAATATATAGCCAATGAACAAATACTTATAAAGTTGGGATTTGCAGAAGAACAGAAGCTGTATTTGGTTTATTTTATATTTTCTAGCAGTCTGTGATCTGCTGCAGGGAGAATCAGAGCTCAGAAATCCACTAGGGGGAGCTGTTAATCCACACAGCCTGAGGCAAGAGTTCCTGAGAAGGAACCCCGAAATGCTGCATAAGTGAGGAAGACGTCTGTGGATGTTGACTGAGATTAGTTTCAAAACAAGGCAAACAAGAAGGAGAAAGACACATGCACACGCGCGCGCGCGCACACACACACACACACACACACACACACACACACACACACACACACACACACACACACACAACACACACACAGAGGATAAAACAGAAAAGAGGGGCTGCTTACCATGGCGAAGCCGACGTCAGCTTTCTTCAGAGCAGGTCCGTCATTGGTCCCATCTCCTGTCACAGCCACCACCTGCCTCTGCGCTGTCATAGTGCTGTCAATGATTCCTGTCAAACACACACACACGCATGTAAATTGAATGCAGCATTGGAAATGAGGGCAACACAGTTCAAGGTGAACTTTGCTTGTTCGTACGACAGCCCTGATCATATTAATATCACATATTTGCTGCATTCGCAAAAATCGGACCAAACTCATACCTGGTAAAACCATGTGTTGGTGGGATGAAGAGCAATGTCAAAATAAGTTAATCAGGATATGAAACAGTGCAACCAGTTTACCTTTGACAAGTGTGTGTTTGTCGGTTGGGGAGGATCTGGCCAGAACTCGGAGTTTAGGCCAAAGCTTGTCCATACGTTCCTGCTCCACCTGGACACAAACACATACACAAACACACAATGGAAAAAGGACAACAAGTGATTGCAGTTTCAGTTTTTTGCTTTCTCTTATATAGTCTTTCTTCTCTGGCTCACACTGACAACAGATACAGTACCTCTCCTTTCTCGTTGCGGATCCTCCTATTGAACTCTTTGCCATCGATACACAGGAAGTCTTCTCCTGGGTGAATGATCCCGCACTTGATCGCTATGGCCCTGGCTGTGTTAATGTTGTCTCCCGTCACCATGCGCACGGTGATGCCTGCACGCTGGCACTTCTGGATGGCATCAGGCACCTGAAGTGTGATACATGAACACGGGTCGGCATACTATCATGTTTCAAGTTGATGTGACAAACCAAACAGTCACACATTTACACACAAAGCAGATACAGATCGAGGAGCGTGGATTTATGAGCTGCTAAGGTTATTTTGTCTGCCGTGCTGTGCCACACAGGTAGTATACAGGACGTTTTTAGAACTTTCTTACTGAAAACCACACGATCACGGAAGTGAGACTAAACCCCAAACACACCCACCAATGACCTGGACAAAATTCATTGTTAATATGAAGGTACACCTTAACTTCATATCAATATTATTACTACTTCTAAACCCTCCGGTTCACAGGAAGAAAACTAACCCCTTATACTTTCTCCTACCATATCCTCCTGTCTTTATCCCCTTTTTCATTTACAGACTGTATAATGGTATAGTGGTTCTTTGGCCACCTAACATTCATCCAGTAAATTAACAGTATGGAGACTGATCTGAGGTAGAACAAGTGAGAAAAGGAGGTGTATGGATTCATAAACATGTTTTCTTCCTGACACAGGTCAATGTGGGCGTGCGCTGCTCTTCAAACCCACACATAAACAAATGTGTGCACATACAGTAGCAGCAACTCATATCCATTTGCACATACTTACAGGTACGTACTCCCTCTGAGACACACACGCGCATGAACACATTCGGAGGCAGAAATATGCAAATTCTCCACTTTACTTCACCGACACTGGGGCACATTGCATAAACACGTGGGAGAATGCGTGTACCCATAAACACAAACAAACACGCAGTTTACATACAGGAGACTGGAAGGCTTGATGAATCCACCGACACAATGTGCACACATACTCAACTGTACATTAAACTGCCAAATTAGGCTGCTGATGCATTTAAACATGAGGGATCGGACTCATTTGAAGGGAGTGGATTACCAAGTGAGCGTGGTTTTCTAATGAGCGAGATGTCACAAAAACGTGATTTCATTCGACTTGATATTTTATATTATATTATTCTTTTGAATGATTAATCATCACTGCAATGAACTTTCTAAACTGCAGACAAAATAATACATAATTATAATACAATACAGAATACTTGGAGCCCTGAAAGGAGGACAAGTGACTCAGTAGTGTTAAAAGTGAAGGAAGCCTTTGAGCACCATTGTTACATGTGCTGAGCAATGTGTTACCGATGTGACCAAGAGCACAAACTACATTTATTAATTAGTTGTCATTTTTAAATATCATGATCTGACAAGGTAAATAAGTTCTTTCAGTAAATCTTTATAGAAAGAGAAGCGCATGTTATTACTTTCTGCTTTCACAGACTCTTTTGTCTTTCTATCAAGATACCAGCTCTCTGTCTGCCTATCAGTCATCTCCCTTCTGTTTGTTTTACTGCCCTTTTCTTTTTGGATGACCAGTGCTCCAGTTGACTGGTTATCCAAAGGAAGAAGAGGAGGAGAGAAGAGGAGAAGAGGAGAAGAGTAGAAGCTCATTAAAAATACAATGTGGTCGGACAGAGGAAGAGGTTAAGAGGCTAGTAGGTGAGACTGGAAAACAAGCCTCTCTATCCAGGATCCGGTTACACTCTCATTTTCCCTCCGTTTCTCTCCTTACCCGTCTCTCTGCGCTCTCATCGTCCCTCTGACATGAACCTGATTTTAAATCTGTTTATCTTCTCTGTATAGCTCTCCCTCCTTTCCTCTTTCCCTCCTCTCTTCTCCTGTGTCTCTCTGGAGGCGAACGTTAACAGAAGCCAGTTATTAAAAGAACATCGCATTCTGGAGGAAGAAATTAGAGACTAATAAACAAATCGAAAACACCTTTACCACTGTGCGTGACCTTTTTAGCAGAGGGAAAACTCATTGCATGTCCAGTATAGTGTTGCAAAGAGTCCTGGAAAGATACCACTGGAGTGCAGCAGTGTTTTTTGCTCTGCTTTTCTAAATCGCTGACTGAAAATGTCAGATGTTAAATGACTAATTTGGTGGAAGACATTCCAGCAATGGGGAAAAAGCAGTAGTTTGCTTTTTTCATGCATATTTCTTGCCAATTTGGAAGTTTGAATTTCAATAGTAACTGCGGAGTTGACCTTGATTAACACAGTGATACTGTGTTTCACTCCAGATGTTTATAAGATTGTTTGCTTACTCATTTAAAGAACAATGGATTCTGTGTTTTGCCTCTTCTCTCAGAATTCATTTGCTTTTTTCTACCTCTGTTCAGATGCTTACATAACTATGGTTCAAATGCAGTAAAAAAAAAAAAGCAATGCGCAGTGAGAGATTGCAGAGATGGTTCACATGAAAAGGAGCAACCATAGAAAGGTGAAAGTTAAACCCTACACTACGGGGGAGACCTGGAGCAGGGGGGAGATGATGGGGAGAGTTTGAATGAGGGGCCTTGTTAAAGAATGAGGAGAGGGGGATGGAAAATAAATAAAGATGAAAGGAGGAAGTTGAATAATGCAGGACTCAGTTTCCCTGTAGCAGCACCAGGGCTGTCAAGTGAGGTCCGTTTTCCTACTGTACGCAGACTCCTCTTTCAAACCAGTGTTTTCTGTCAATTATAGTCCTCTCTTCTCTGAAGTGAAATTGATCCAAAAATAATGTGCATATCTGATAACAAATTGTTGAAGGTAACTTATTAATTTGATTGTTTTTACCTTCAACTGTGTGAATGAATTACTTAAGTTAAAAATAAGCATTAAATGAAAGGAAGAAAATGATAATGTGCAGCTAATTTTGATTAAATCAAACTTTATTTATTTCATAGCAAATTTTGTATTCCACCGCAATGGACAGTCTGATTTCACTATTCAAAGTTAATCTCCACCCCAGCAGAAATAGATGTAAGTGGTTATATATGAAGAATAACTATGTAAAATGGAAATTAAACAGTAAAGTAAAAAGTCACAGATTTCCACAAATCTTAGTAGAAAGATGCAGTATGGTTCAGGGAAAAACACATTAAATTCTGGCGTGGACCTAAATCTGGGGGGCAGAGCCAGGACTTCCCCCCCGTTGGGAAGTAGAGTATTTTTGATTGAGTGTGTGACATTTTGAGCAGTTAAATTGAAATTAAGGGGACTGCACAGTGCTATTCTGGGTATAATTAATAAATAAACTAGGGATGCACCGAATAGAGAATTTGTGGCCGAAGCCGAAGCCGAATAATAATCAAACGCTTGGCCGAATACCGAATACCGAATACCGAATGTGGCTGTTAAGTTTTTCATTATTTATTTTTTTTAATTTGCAAAAATAAAATACATAGACATGATTTTCAAAGAAAGTAAATGTTTATTTAACATTTCTGACATGTTGTGCAAAAAAGTGCAAAAGTTGGCACAAGTCTACTAAGTAACAGTAGGCTATAATGTAAACAATAATGTAAAGGCTGAGGTAAATAGCAAGTGTGCTTGTAACATCAAACACTTACAGGTACATAACATATCCCTGACCAGAACAGATTTGTCATCAGAAAGAAACTGACATCTGAGACAAGACAACCCAAATTGCTTTACAGACAAAAACATTAAAACAAAACAACTGTGCCTGTATCAAGCCATAGGTCTACTTAAGGCCAATGTATGCTTCTCCGTTTTGACGGACACGGACAGATAGGACCGCCCTCTCCAACGTGGAACGCCCTCTCCGTGCCTCTCCGAGGCTCCTCGGAGAGCTTTTCGTGCAGCTCTCATCACTACACGTCGAAATGACGGACAGCCCACGGATAGCACTTGGCTGTGATTGGTCCGCTAACGCCAGCATTTCGGAATGGAAACTTCCTGTTCCATTCCCTACATCACAATAAACCAAAATCACAACTACGACTCTATGATTAATGTGACAAGTGTGTTAAGCCAGCGGCGTTGTCCGGCTGACGGTGGCTGGTTAGAGCACTTACAGCATGTGTGTACGGTCACATACGGTTATAACGAACTTTGATAACGGGGCTAGCGGGCTAGCCACCATGCTAACTGCGGTGGGAACAGCGCAAAAACCCGCTGACTTTAATCCCACGGCTGTCATGACACTGTTTCTCAAACACCGTCAGGTTAGAAGCAAACACTTGGTAGTAGTTAGTATCGGGTGTCCGTGCTGACTGTGTGTGGAAGCTGGGGGGAGCTAGCTGCCTCCGTGTAGCTTCAAGCTGTTGCAGCTGTTGAATTAGCAACGCAGTTTGGAAACAAGACCGGGGAACCGCTGCGCTAAGACACGATAACAAAAGCATTTTGACCCGCTGGGTGTCACTTTATTCAGCAAAAACTGTCGCGTCATCAACATCCTTTTTCTGTTAGTTGCCATCGTTCACTGTGTGTGAGGAGCCGGGAGGACGTAAATAAACCAGCGTGGACTTATTCTATATACCTCATGAGGTAGGCTTGTCTAAGCTCGACTTTCGTTTCGCCATCTACTGTTCTGGCGGTGAATTGTTTTCACAACAAAAAGGCTCGTAAAACTATAAATCATATGCTTCTCCGAGTCCGTTTCGGAATGACGGACGGACGGATCGGACGGACCCTTTTTGATTTATAGTTCTTCGCGGACATCTTTGTTTACGTTTATCGCGTCACTAGACGCTGTTTGCTTGCGTCATTAAAACGCGCCGCTAATATTCGGCCTTGTTTTTCACTCATTTTACCGGATACCGAATGTGGCCGAATGTGGCCTTTTTTGCAATATTCGGCCGAATATATTCGGTGGCCGAATATTCGGTGCATCCCTAAAATAAACCAACATTTACTATATATACATTTATTTATAATGCATAAGGGTGTAACTGTTTCATATAAGTGTAAACTAATTGTTAAAATATCAGCAAAGTGTGAAAACTGAGCAGCTCAGGTTCCGTTAAAGCTGATTGGCCGAGTCTGAAGAATGCGTTTGATGGATCAATAATCATTTAGTGGGGCACTCATGAGTGAAGCAATTGATCATGCGAATGTCACCCGATCCCTTTCTGTCCGCTCATTGTTCTACAGGCTGCTGCTGTCACCAGCTGCCTCGTTCACTCTCAGCCTCTCGAAACACAGATATTGTTTTTCTTCGAGTTGACAAAAGAGAAACGTGTTGTAAAAGCATAAGGATTAATAAATGTCCATCTGTAAATACATGAGCTCCCTTAACTGAAACAACAGTCTGATGTCAATAATTGTGGGGGGTATTTAAAGAGTGTCATTAGTGGTAAGGAGCTGGTCTGCTGTTACTTACATCCGTGGAAATATTGATGTGTCTGAATCTGATTTCTGTCCGAAAAAATTGATTTAATTAACTGAATAGAAGCATATTGACCACATTCCATCAAAACTACAGCAGAGTGGTAAATGAAGGTTGGTCCAGGTTTACATGTTTTAACTTTCCTCCAACAGTTAAGTGACATTATCCCAGAAAATACAAAATATTCACTTCATATTGTGGCTTAACCGAAAATATATTAGTCTGAGAAGTAACTCGTCAAATGTATATTTCATTTGCATCTTTTATGCAGCTGACATGATTTGGGGTCTATGTTGCTTAATTCATATTAATGTATATGTACTGTACTTACCTGCATAAACCTTTAATATAATTCCATGATCATTTTTTATATAATCATAATTTTCTTATTAAAAAAAAGACAGACTGTGCACATACGCTGTCTCTAATACTACAATGGCTTCCACCCTCATTTAATAACATCCCTGTCACTTTGATAAGGTATACACATACTGTAGAGAATATTTGCACATGGTACAACCTCACTGTGTTTGAACCATTCCAGCACAGCGTTGACATGCAGGATTGAATTCACATTACCGTCTATCACTTCTAGTTTATCTCTCGGTAAATGTTATAAGAACCGTATGGACGGACAAGCTCATAAATACCATTTTATGTAATGTGACACAAATTCACAAGTGAGGGAAAAAGCAGATATTCTCCTACCTCTGGCCTGACGGGATCCTCTATCCCCACGACACAGATGGCTGTGAGGTCAGTTAGAATGTTGTTCTCATCCTCCCAGTTTGGCTCAGGATTGCAGGAGAAGTCACGGTAGCCCACACAGATGGTCCTCAGGCCGTCACACGCCATGGGCTCAATCACTTTCTTCACCATCTCGTCCTTGTCCCGAGGACGGAAAACCCTCGACTCCCCCACCTCGTTCAGAATATGGTTGCATCTAGAGTTTAGGATGGGTTGAAGGTTGGTGGGAAAGGAGGTATTATAAATTGTGCATTGGTACTATTGGTTTCTGAGCTATAAGAATGTGAGTCAATCCTTGATGATGAGCATGTGATATGATCAAAAGTTCCAGAACGGGGGCGCCCTTAGCTCAGTTGGTAGGGCGTCCCCCCCATGGGCCTCGGCCAGCAGCGGACCCGGGTTCGATTCCAGCCCGCGGTCGTTCTCTGCATGTCACTCCCCTCTCTGCCCCATTTCAACTCTGTCTCTCCACTATCAATAAAAAGCATAAAAATGCCAAAAAAAAAATCTAAAAAAAAAAAATAAAAAAAAAAAAAGTTCCAGAACACTGGCAAAATCGTCTTTTTGGGAAAATGTCAGGTATTTGTGACAGATTTCCGTCTGATACACTGACACACATACTGACAATTAAACTGCAATTTCAGCAAATATGATTGGAAATAAATAAACTGATTCCCTGCTAATTTAAGACAAACGTCACCTTTTCCACAGTGTAAAAACCAAGAAACCTACCTGTAATCATAAAGTAAAATGTTAATTATGATGTGTTGATGTAATAAACTGTAAATTGACACAACTATGTGACCTTCTCTTGGAATCTCTCTCTGCCTGGATAAAGTGCTCTCAATTCCATTGAGCTCTTCAAAATGGATTGTATATATGTGTCATCAAAAAAACACACAAAACTTTATCATATGATTTTACTCAACAATAACACGTTTGCTGCTATTATTCTGAGAATCGTCTCATTATAAATCATGAAGCAGACTCACTTTTTGAGGACAATCTCAGAGGCTCCTTTGCTGTACATGCGGAAGCTCCCATCAGGCAGTTTGATGACGGTGCTCATGGACTTCCTGACAGAGTTGAAGGTGTAAACTTTGTAAAGCTTCTCCTCTGGCATCTGGTTTCTTACTGTCTGGTAATCCCGCTTCAGGCTCAGAACCAATCCCAGCAGGCTGCACTCTGTCTTGTTGCCCACCTGCTTCGGTAGACCGCCTTCCTTATCTGGGGGCTGGAGGGAGGCGGAGGAGGTTTTAAACTTCTATTTTCAGACAAATATTTTTGCAATACAGAATAATTTCCGCTTCTAATTGATCTGTGTGTCTTTAAAATCATTTTCACCTTTTTATAATATTTTAGCCTATTCCATATCCACAGCTGTGTTTCATTTCTCTGTGGTTTAGTAAAACCTAGGAACAAACATCCCTGTTTGTTCTGTGATCGACTCGGTTCAATGACAGATGATGTTCTTCTTTTCTTCAGTGCCGTGCGAGCAGTGTAATAGCTGCTGGTGATAATTAAGCAGCTAGCAGGTGAAGGGGTTGCTGTGTGTGGGAGTGTTTGCAGATGAGATGGATGGAATCACATTTGGATGTTCTTATTTCAGGCATGCAGCTCAACCCCCTTTGCAATCTGTAATTGTACATTTGGAACTATGTGTTCTTCCACGGTTTAGCTAACACCTCACTATCAACATGTCTACATGGCGACGTAAATTGTGAGAGTCAAACACAACATGTGATTTTATCCACCATACTTTAAAAAAAGATATTTATTGGGGCTTTTTGCCTTTATTGAGAGGACAGTGCATTAAATGGGGAAAGAGAGTGGGGGGAACACACAAAGCAAAAGGACGAGCTGGACCCGAACCTGCGGTTTAAGAGTCAAGCCTCCTGATGTGGGCGCCCGCTAGCTCACCTGTTCAGGTTATGTTGTACTGAAATGATGATTAATAGATGATGATTTTTTGTTGTTGTTGTAGAGCAGCAACTAATGCTCTCGGTTATTCAGCAGAATATTATCTCTATTGAGTGAATACTTATTATTGTTTTGTGCAAACAACAGTCCTTAAAAAGACATGCAGGAAGTATTCGCCTTTTTTTCTTAATAAAATGTTATTAAGTTCATTATTAAATTCTGCTCATGAGTGATTAATGTGTTGACCTCAGAGTAGCAATAAAGTATTTTAAAATGTCTATTGTCAGAGGAGCATTTTCTCTGCCTCTCAGAGCTGGGATGTTTTTATTATCAGCCAACACCACAGCCTTTTATGGTCAGTTATGTGTATGTGTGTATGAAATCTGTGCAGTGTGTTCAGGTGCACACTTACAGTAAGTGCGAGTGTTTGCATGTGGTCAGCCTGTGGAAGATTCAGTGTTGCCATCGTAACACTGGGTGAAGCACACTTGGAAGGAGAGACTTGGGAAAGGAGAGGGTGCTCTCTCTCTCTCTCTCTCTCTCTCTCTCTCTCTCTCTCTCTGATTCTGACTCTCTGGCTCTGATTCTCTCACAGGATTCTCACTCATCTCACTCCACACAAGTCCTTGAATTATTTTCTCATTTCATCTTGTCCAGTCCATATTTATTAATATTCTCCCCAAGCTGCTCTCCATTTACTCACTATTTCTTCTCCTAATATCACACAGAAATACAAGCAATACAGCTTCTCTGAAGCACACTGTTTTAAATAGAAAATACATATTTTTGGTTGACTGATATGAAAGGACTAACTAAGTATTGTGTGAACGACAGGGAGTGAGTGTTGTTAATTGTTGTTGTTAATGAGTTTAATAAAACTCAGAACTGTTGAAGAACATGTTAAATTTTGTTCTGTCGGATCCCTATTAGTTGGTAGTGAGGTGACAGCAAGTTTTCCTGCGGCCTTGGTTCCTCCAGTACATGTGACACCTCCACTCACAGCTGTAAGCCAGCTTGTCAGGTACACTCTCTTTCTCTAGCGGGCACACACACACATACACACACACACTGACTTGCTACTAAACAGACAACTTCAGTTTGTGCTATTTGCCCCCAAAATAGATGGCTTGGTGCACTTCTTCTAAACAAGCCTCCAACCAAGATTTAAAAGGACAGCTTGACATTTTGACGTTTGCATTTTTACTTTTTAGTGTTGTTTTCCTCACTCTGCACTTGCCACAATGTGTTGAGAACGACTCTACCGACAGTAGTTAATCACGTTAATGGCTTACGGGCATTGTTGTGCTCACATTTTCCACCAAATGACTGTTCTCCTCCAAAGGCTAACAAGGTTTTGATAGTGGGTGCTAATGAACTGTGTTGATGTGTTTTTTAAAGATACTGACAATGGCTAAGATATGTTTCCTTGCAGTCAACAGAGTTTAATTTTTACTAGTTTCCTTTTCCATTCTTCTCTGTGCATGTGACATTAAAGTTTTCCGTCTGTCCTGAAAGAGAGATCCTCCTCTAGTCCAGTCTATTAAAGTTGTTTAAGGAATGTATCAAAACCATAAACTTTAAGTAAAGATGCGTTCAAATTTCCAGATTTGAACGCTATCCATTTACAGCTAGAGAACGTGGATTAGCGAAGTCTCTCAGCTGTCAATCATTCCAGCCCATTTATATAGCATCAAATAACAAATTAAAACCAAAATTAACAGAAAGATGAGCAAACAAACAAATGTTAATTAGACAACTAAAAAGACAAATAACACCTTTGAGACGAATCTATTTGTTGCAGCCAACCACCAGGTGGTGATCCAGGTGATCTGGCTAACTTTTAGGGAGTCATGACCATCTTTGAATACACTCTATGGGCCAATGGTCAAAGGATGGAGGGTGTCACACTGTATATTGATTCTGAGGCCTTTTGAGCGAGTCTCGTGGCACATAACTTAAAATTGATTTGAATTAAATTGATCGATCAACAGTGTCAAAGCTTCACCTTTCACTTTGTTGTTTGGTAGTTTTGGTTTCAATACAACATCAATCGAAGCACAAAATCAGAACGATTCTTAGTAATTTGTGAAAATTGTCTAGTGGGCGATACATCTGCCCCATGTCTGGTTTGCGCAGTTCAATATCTTGAAACCACATTATGTAAAAGAAACAATGAATATTGATTCCTTCAGGCTCAGACGTATCTTGCATGTCTCTGTATTTGCAGCTGCTGTGATCCAGGCGTTCCAGTCAAGAGTTTTAGAGAGAAAGTCATCTAAAATCTCATTAATCATTAAAACCCAAGCGCTTGGCCATGTTCACCTAGTAATTGGACATATCTGGTTAATGTTCAGCTGTGTCTACCAGACACAGAGAGAAGTATAAATAGTTTATGGAGAGTTTGTGGTAAATAACAGAATTAATGTGTTTTCCTAATGACCAGTGATTACATCAGGAAGACACTGCCCATCATTGGCTAATGAGGGGATGGAACAAATTACCTCATCTGCATTGTCTGCTAAGTATTTGAGAGAATAAGCTCCCAGCAACAGAACAACAAATTAAACCACTAAATGTAAATTCTGGTGCTGTTACTCATAACAGCACCAGAATACTCATGTATATATGAACCTATGTGAAAGCTATGTTTGCTTTGCATTACTTTATACATATGTTGTCATTAGGCAATATTCATACTCCCCATGATTTGTCTTCCTACTATCTATCTACTGTATCTTAACAAGTCAACATATTTTGCTTTTGAAACTTATTTTCACTAAAAATCTCTAAAGTCTCTCTCGAATTAGGTGCAATAATGTTCAACATTAGAAGATTGTTTCGACTGAGACTCATCAAGATAAGTCACTTTTACGGTTTTAGAAAGAAAACTGCAAGCAGGGTTACCAAAGGCCAAACAAACAGCCCATTCCAAACAGGCAGCTTTAGAATGGACACTTCACTAGTTAAGTGCTGAAGCGTGCTTGTTCTGTTTTTAATTTTACATATAAGGGTCTTTTAATACATATAGTTCGAAGTGCGACACAGTTTCAGAACAACAAAGTTTCCCATCTGAGCAGCATGTTTATTTAATGTTGTGTCCGAAACACACCCATGATTACTTAAGAGATGACCCTTCTGAACCACGTGCCTGTCGCGTTGCAGACGTCGGCATCACTGCCTTTCATTGTTGGATACTCCGCAGAGGTTCTGCTTGACGTGGGTTTGTCCTTACAAGGACAGTTGCTGGCATAAGATGTGCAGCGTTGGCATGGCTCCCTACTGTTGGCGTGTCCTTGCCTGGACGTGGCGAACGACCAGATGCCCTCTCACTGGTACTTTGGTTCTCCCGCAGGCAAGGACATATGCCAGAGGGAGAGCTGGCAACTTTACTTCCTATTCTGCCCAGGGCTCTCCTTAATCCATCCCTCCTGTTCCTTCCCGTTCTCTTCTCCATCTTTCCATTTTCTTCCCAGCTCTATTCACACTCCATAACCATCTTTTCACCACACCTCTCTCCATCTTAAACTCTCCCGCTCTCCTCTTTTGCTATCTTTGCTTGCTTTGCTCCTTCCTCACTCCAGATGTCTCTCTTCTTCTTCCTCACTATCAGGTTCCCCAGTCTCTAACAAGCCACTTCACCCCCGCTGCCTTCGCCTTCCCTCCTGTTCCCTCTTTGCATGTAGGAGTGGATGGTATTCTAGCTCTCCACATGACTGTACCAGCCAACTGGGCTAAGAGCTGGAGGCGTGCTGGAGGGCAGTAATACAGCCGTACAGTCAATGATGAGGACACTTGTCACACGCATGTGGTTTCTAGCTCCTCTTCTTGTATAATTTCCCCATCTTCTGTCATCCTTTTTTGCATTAATCCTCTCTTTGCGCCACTCTCCCTCTTCCATTTGCTTTCAGCTTTGATCTCTGACCGTTTATTTCCTTTAGACTCATTAAGTCCTTTTTTGCCCGATTACTACAGATTTTTGATTTCTAAAACAATAAGACATTACACAAAGTAATGTGTTGCATCAAATATTTGTGTGTATGTGAAAGGTGTAAATGCAAATCTGGTAATACAAAAATAATATATTGTGTAGCCTTGTTTTTCACTTATATATTTACACAAATAGAAATTCAGTTTTATTTTACAGTCTGACTGTGCTGTTCCTCTACACTGAGAGTTTCCTTTCAGTACAATGAAAATAAAGCTACGATAATCTATTAGAATCAAAAGTTTTGTTAACATTAACTGCTTCTGTGTAACTGCTTTGTTCAGTTTTATTATCTTTATTTCTTGCATTTGGTACATTTTGGTCACAAATGGGTAAAGCTCCTGATTTACTTTCAAGGTTGTTTCTATCGGGGCTGCAAAATCAACAACCACAGTGATCTGCAAAACACTACACAAAACACTACACTACACAAAAATGTCAGTCGCACATGAGTCCCTGGCTCATTTTGTTCCCTGTATTTTTATATAAAGTAATCTTAAATCTGATCAGCGGCATTATCATTGACCTCACGCTCCAAATTAATCTTTGATGTGCAACATAACACAACAATGAAAGCATGAAATCTACCATATAATGTATGAGGGAAAGGCAAGGAGCCCATTAGGATTTGTGCCGTTTAAACATCAAAGCATTGTCATTCTGACATGATGAGGAGAGGAGAAGAGAGGAGAAGAGAGAAGAGAGAGGAAGAGTAAGGAAAAGAAGAGAGGAGAAGAGAAGAGACATTTGGACATAGGTTTGTTGTGGACGTCAGTGGCCAAAAATGTTCCAAACTTGGGGACACATGGGAGCTTTGAGCTAAAGTCATCCAAGACACTCATCTCTCCTCCATGTGCAAACAGGTACACTATGTCCAGATGACAAAAACAGTGAGCCAAAGCCAAATTACACCACAAGCTCACTGCACACTCACCACGGCGAACAAATGAAGCCGTTTATTTTAATTAAAAAACTACAAATTGCTCATTGTAGATCAACACATGGGATTTTTCGGATTTAACAGAATTACGTCTATATTTCAACATCTGAAACATCCTGTTGAATCTTTCTTTTCTTTTTTATTGAAACGGTTAACTCATTTCCCAAAAGCATGTACACTACAAAACTGACGCCATCCATCCGTGTGTGTGTGTGTGTGTGTGTGTGTGTGTGTGTGTGTGTGTGTGTGTGTTTGTGCCTCACAAACCAAAATAATGACCTGGGCAGGTGGTTGAAGCAACATGAGATTGAGCTCCCAGGACATTCACAGAGCCATGCTAAACACACACCACTGTGCTGTGAGAACATGCACCTGTGATCTGAGAACCTCCTACAGTGTCAGTATGCCAGATATGACAGATGTGTGTGCGCGGCTGACATTTGTGTTTGTTGGTATCTGCACTTTACACAGCACACACACACACACACAGTTCTAATGGACAACGTCAACATGAAAAAAAGAAAGGATGTGAAGTGAAAGAAAAAGAAAAGAATGAAAGCACAGCTGATTCTATGGGGCGAATGTTTGCTATGGGGCTCTTGCCACTGGGGATGATGCTTGTTCCTTTGAATTGACGTCACTGAGAGAGGTCCATATGTTGCTATGTTACGTGAATGATTTGGCTTCAAAAGACATTTGAGGAAAACTGATGCCCCAAGGATCTGCTTGTGCACTTCATTTATGCCAGTATAATTTGCAAAATATATATGAATACGAGTGCACAGCGATAGAGTTCAAGAATCATTGAAAACACCTGCTACATTATGAATACTAGAAGTTGCAAAAACACCTGAAGCCTTAAAAAAATACTTTCATACACTCAGGTTTCAAACTGTATTCGTGAATCAAGTATCTATGAGAATGTGCATGTGTGTACGATACGTGTGAGGGTGCATATACTGTATCTGTGCAGGGTTCAGTAAATGTGTGTGAATTCCTCCCTTGAGCAGAAGCTTTCTCCACTTTAGAGTCTGTATGTGCTGACAGAAGAGGCAGAGTTACACCCGTGGCTGTATGATGAAGCCAGAGAGGCGGTGGGCGACTGATATAGGTATCAAAGCCTGCCTCTTTGCCTTTGTGCCTTTGTGTGGTGGCCATCAAAGAATCCCATAGCCATCCGGGCATCCCACAGGATTGGCCTCTTATATAAGAACACACCAGCCAGCATACTGCAGGAGTGGCGCTGAGGGAGTGGGGGTGGTCGGGGAAGGGAGGGAGGAAGGAAGAGATGCACTAAATATTCCTCTGAATTTTCCCTTTTGCATCCTGCTTTGAGTTCTACTCATTCCCTAATTACTGTATATCTGCCCTTAATCATCTCGCTTTCGCTCTGCTGCTTTCCTTCATGCTAATAAGAGCCCTCAGTAAATAAACACATTCCTGCCAACACTACTACTCACTATTTATGTACGAAATCAGATGTTTTATATTATATTTATGCAATAAATCCCTGTGTATTAACTGTATATGTTTACAACAGTGATGAAGTCAGGTAGTAAGGTGCTTAGCACATTACTGTAGGTAATATCATTTGAAGTTTACCCTGAGTTTAACTTCCACCTTAGTGGAATGAGGTAACTTTTTTTTATGAATGAACAGATTAAAACAGACTAAAGGTGCCATTTAATCCACATGGGCTAAACTTCACTCTGCCGGTGCTTAATTCGATCAAGCTAAGCAGCTGCAGAGGTACAATAGTCTGATGTAATGCTGCGAAGCATTCCTCCAGGTTTCTCAAACGGGATAACATCTTGTTAATGTAGCACGTCTGGGTAGGGAAATGCTGTGGCAAGGGGGGAAGCTGAGGCAACTTCAAAGCAACTGCACTGCCTGAGTGTATCGACTGTATGTTCAAGTTAAAACTAGAATCTGTAGTACACTCTGTCTTCACCAATACTCTAACACTGCGATTGTGCCTTGAGGGGTAGAGAGGGAAATCTGTGGGATCCTTCAAACGCAGATGTCCAGCCTGCTCGGCTATATTATGCAAGTAAGGGCATTTGTCCGTTTGTCAGCCTTCAATGAGCAGACACCAGAGGGTTTTCCAAGGGTACTGACACACAGACAAGCAAAAACGGGGTCTGTGTCTGTGTGCAGGTGAGTGCACATGGTCATGCCAGGAAAAGTTTACTCAAGCATGTAGCTCCAACTGTCGGAAGAAGTCTTTATCTTTGTGATCTTTGCTTTCCAGGAATTTTTGAAAAAAACTCTTGATTATGATTAAACTACTTAAAATCTTGGGCCTGAAGAAATATCTATGCAAACATATTTTTGATTCGCTTTGTGTCTATGTGCACACTATCGATCTATCCATCTATCCATCTATCCATCTATCCATCTATCTATCTGTCTATCTATCAATCTATCCATCTATCCATCTATCTACCTATGTATCTATCTATCTCTCTATCTATCTATTTTTAACTACATGCAGATCTAAATGGCTCAGGGAAAACTTTCCTTTGATGAATTCACTGTAAACAAGGGACCATCTTAGACAGATTGGATTCAATTACAGTCGGCTACGCTCGGAATAAGAGATAAGACAAAAATGCACAACCGTCCTCAAGGTGACAAGTTGAGTGAATGCTTGTTGAATTTAAAGCAGCAGCCAAGGACACTGACTGCCTGCTCAGCCAAAAAGAAAGCTCTGCAGAACTGTCTCACTGTATCCGGGCTGATCTCATCATATGGTGACACCCACTCACACCCAGCTGAGATCTATGTCCTGGCTATACAAGTTTTACTATAATGGAAAATCTTAAATATACAGACATCGGTTCATAGAGAGTGCCAAAAGTGCCAAAAATATTAATATGTGGTGTTTGAACTTAAATAAGAAAGACTAATTCAAGTTTTGTATGTGATAAATAAGTGAAAATATTTCCTGCGATAATATTATGTCAGTTCATTTAAAAGGCATCAGAAATAGAGGTTTTTAGCAACATTGGCTCCCATCACAGATGGCTTACCAGTATCTTGGAGGTATAGGCGCTGTTGATTGCGATGGAATTGACCAGTATGTCAAGTGTTTTTGGTGGCAGAACTCCAGGGTCTGGGATTAACTTGTGGTGCACATCTGCAACATAACACTGCACGACCGTCATGCGGTTGGTGGTCAGCGTGCCTGTCTTGTCAGAGCAGATAGCGGTGGCGTTGCCCATCGTTTCGCACGCATCCAGGTGACGTACCAGGTTGTTGTCTTTCATCATTTTCTGTTGGTAGGAAACAGCATGATGATTGGGACAAGGTTGCACATAAACATGTTGTAAATGGCTTAATAAGCCCAGTACACACTTGCACTGCTTGAACTTAAGTGGATATAAATAAATATAAATACAAGAAAAGCTTGTGCTTGTATTATATGTTTAAGTGCTTAAATAAAGAAACATTTTTAGTACCTGGCCTTCATCAAAATACGTTTTTCTTTTCTTTCTTTGTGTTAACACAATGCAGGATTTAACTAAACTGAATCTTCATGTATTCAAGCAAATTAAGTGTCTCCCTCTGGTACTGATATTTATACAAAAAAGTTAAATTAAAATAAGAGACAATAGCGTAAAAGAATAAATACCATCATAAAGAAATCTGTGATATCCCCCCCCTCGTCCCCCTTTTTGTGAAGCTACTGCTAACTGGGGAACAACGGCACCACAGTGTAAGTGCAGTGTCTGACATTGTTCACCTTGACAGAATACGCTAGGGAAATGGTGACGGCCAGCGGCAGCCCCTCTGGCACGGCCACCACCAACACCGTGACACCGATGATGAAGAACTTGACAAAGTACTGGATGTAAATGGGAGTGCACTCTGGCAACCACTGGAGCCCCTGCAATACAAAGTTGTCGATGGCAAAGTACAGGACCAGGATGATGACTGTGATGGCCGACATGAGCAGACCTGGGAAAGATACAACAGGTGTCAGCCAAGAAAAACTACTGATAAAAGATAAAGGTGAAAAATGCAACAAACAACATGTTCTCATTGGAAACTGCTGGAGAAAGTCTCTGATTATCAGGAGATTAGGTCTAAGAGGAATTTCACTTTATTTTACACTTTGTTGATACACATGGGGAAATTTGTCGGTTGATTTGATTAGTGTCACATCCAGGGACCAACTCTAACCCTAATTAATATTGTAACATTCATGAAAAAGAAAGTAACATCATACAAAAAACAATGTGCTTTTCCATAGGTGCTTATTTTTGGAAGGGGATATTTTCTAGTGGCCATGAATTATCAACAAATAACAGTATGAGAACCTCTGAAATTATCATAAAATGTAATCAACACCTCTCTAAATCTTAAAGCATTCAAACTTTCATTAAGATAGAAGTTATAGCAGGGCTGTTCAATTAGACTGCATTAATCTTTAGTAAGGTCTCACTCACAATCATCTTGAAGTGTGCTTGCTTGTTGGGGACCTTAACAATATATCAAAAATCCTTCTATTGTCAAATGTCTAAAACTAATTTTTGTGGGCTTAACGCGTGTCTGTGAAAAAATGATCATGTGCTAAAGATAGTTTGCTTCAGGTTCCTTCAGATCAGAGGAGCCACAGTAAAATACAGTAAATAAAAACTGACATATATGCTAGAAGGTCACGGCTCTGTAAGTGTATCAAGTCCAAATATTTTCTACCACTCTCAATGGAACAACATATGATCTTACAGTGCTGCTCGTATACAAATCCAGCCATGGTATATCATTGTTCTGACGCCACGTCCTCATTCCGTCACTCAGTCCAGCAGCCGGATATAACAGCTCAAGTGAAATAAGAAAATAGCTGCTTTATTCCAGGTTATTTGAACTCCCTTGACAGCAGTCACGTAAGATTTTGAAATTCAACTTTAAAGAATTGTGAATTCTCCAGACTGGTCAGGAAACTTTTGCATTGGCAGGGATAACATTTGTTTAACAATAATCCCACTATGTTGCTGCTGGGATGAAACCCACAATGAGGGACAATTTGCATCTGTTACTAAAACTACTTACTGGTACAGAACTATCTCTACTGCAAGCGTGTAAGAAATCCTCTGACAAAAATGACTTGAAATAAAATGACAATTTATGATAAAAGGTTTTGACGACAGTTGAAAGCTGCACTTGTTCCCATGACAATGAAGTGCACAGGGTCTTATGTTTAATAATTCTTTCACTTATTTCCTACCTGCTCTAACCGCTATAAGTGGCCTAAAGACTGAGTCTTGCCTTTGTGCAATATCTTGCTTTGATGGACAGGGTGATGTCCCTGATTTAACTGCCTGACTGAGTGATGGACTTGTCCATGTGGACTTTGCTGTACCTGCTTTCCCAATCTGGACGGCCAGTTTGGTCAACTTCCCCTGCAGCACGGACTTCTCCTTCTTCGAGCCAGACGGCTTCTTCTTCTCTTTTTCTTCGGTCTCTCCGCCTTCAGCACTCTTCAGAGGCTGCATCTCCATGGCAGCTGCTCCGTCCTGCTTCTTCACTGTAAACACCACAGAAAAAATACAGAAAGCAGCATTGTTAGAAATGGAGATTAAACCGAAGAAATGAGGGGGAAGAGGGAGCCAGGCTGTGACACCCAGGTGATGGTTATACAGAACTTAAAATGAGAAAAAATAGCTTGAGGTCCCATAAAAAAATTAAATTATTGGTATGTATAAACCTTAGTAGCATCAAAATGAGGAGTGTCTATTTTTGGTCTTAAGATTGCCTTCTTGGTAAAATCGAATGGAATGTGAACCATTAAGCGTAAAGTAGGTATACTAATAAAAGACTTACATGCTATAGTATAGTGAAGCAATATGATTCTCAACAGATGTGCTATAATATCATCACAACCACATATGTACACTAAGTGATGGATAATTCAGTAGTTTTCCATCCTAGGGATATGTCATGTTCACAGACTACTTAAGTTTGTAAAAAGCCTGCTTAATAATTAAATAATAATTGAAAAGCACATACTAATGTACATGAATCATATGTGATCTCAGATTTCACTGAAAGAAATCATCTCATCATGAGGAAGGACACAAAACACAATAAGCCTGTCGACAGTTACCTGCTTTAAAAATCTACTGAATCACAATGGCTTACACTTTTTTCACTTGTCAAACGGCTGTTAAAGATAATTTTCAAAAGCACATGATTGATAAATATCTTACTTTTAATCACTCGGAATCTCACTAAGACAGTAATTGCTTTTGTATTTGCTTAATGCTGTACAAACAAGGTCTTATGTAAAAAATAAATAAAATACTGTCAAGGAAGTAGATCCTAAATTAACTCTGTCTCGATCTAACACACACACACACACACACACACACACACACACACACACACACACACACACACACACACACACACACACACACACACACACACACACACACACACACACACACACACACACACACACACACACACACACACACACACACACACACACACACACACACACACACACACACACACACAGCTCAGTGCTTCTTTGTTAATGTAACCCATTACCAGGAATCATTCCAGGCCAGTTACCCAATCACAATAATGCACGTGTCTGATGCTGGTGAAAAACCTTTTAATATAGAACATTTGTCAAACTGTCCGGCTGTGCCTTTTGTTTTTCCTCCTCCGTAACACCTTACACACAGAAAACTACTCAAGGTTAAAGAACCTGAGGACGAAGGCTCTTCTCCTAAAAGCTGCATTTTGTTCATTTAGCCCATTCACTGCTTTGCTTTGCTTTGGTGAAACCTTAAATTGTTCATCTTGTTTCTATTCCACCTCAATATGCTTTTCTTTTAACAGAGGAAAGATTCAGTAATGAGCCAAAACTTGATCAATCACAGGTGAACAACGTTCATTAACTTGTTATAACGCTGGATGTGAGACTAGTATATTTTACAAATCACAGGGCACAGTCCAAGGTCTAGTCTGTGCCTCAGCGGGTTGTCACTGTTTTAGACCAACACCATATTAGCCAGGGGTGGTCATTAAGTTTCTGCTCATCAATGTATTTTGACATGACATGAATGGTTAGACTTAAATACGCTTTGATGCTCATACACCTGTTGATTAAATAAAACACATTTGAATGGTAAGAATGCTACCAAATGACGAATCAAAAATTTCAAAGAATATATTTCTTCTTTGTTTTGTGTTTTTACTTTGGATTGTTTAAACTAAATTTAAGCCCTAAAGGACACCATCACAAATAACACAGAATCTATTCCGTCAAAGTTTCATGAACAGTGTACAGGGGAAACCAGGGAATGTGGTATATAACTATAGGGAGAGAACCAAAAGGACAGTTTGGGGTAACTTGGGTGGAAAATGAAAGTCTGAGTTGATACACTAGTTGAGGAATAAGTTGTTCTCTTCTAGAGGACAATACAAGTCAACAACACGACAAGAACAACAACAGAACAACAGACCAGGGACAATACATTGCTGACAGACAGTGAAGAGCAGTTTCTAACCTAATATGACTGCAAGTAAAACCTGGGTCAAATAAAAGGTCTCAGTCCTTCCAACACTAGAATTAGCAGAGCACAATCCTTTGTTTAAAACAAAAATGTAGGGTTAAATAAATAAAGTACCACAGGATTTTCCATCTGAATTTGACCCAGATTTTACATCACACACCATAGAAGGGAAAAGATGAGAAGAAGAGGGAGGAGGAGGGAGGAGGAAGAGGAGGAGGAGGTGGAAGAGGCAGGAGAGGAGAGAGTGAACGATATGGTTTGATTACCTTTTATCTGGTTGCTCTCCATATTGCCATCTTGCATTTTACCTATGATGGAGACATACAAGACAGTAACAACAAAAATAACCAAGGCAGACAAGTCAACAAATCATCAGCACAGAGACAACACACAAACAGACAGTGAGAGCCAAAGAATCACAGACAGGAGACAGGAAAATGACTTTTAATACTACGTCACCGAGACGAGTCACATAGTAAGGCTCATGATATGTAAGTGATGTAATGTAACTAGCAGCCATAACTAGCAGCAAGGGGTTCATAAAATAAACTGTAGTGTGCAAATTTAAATTCGGATTTAATGGACTTTATTTCATTGCATAATAACCAGTTAATAAAATGTTTAATGGGTCTTTCTGAAATATACATATTTTGATATCAAAGTATAGAGTGTGACAAAAGAATATCCAGAAGACTAATTAGGAAACTGCACACTTTCTGATGATAATCTATTCATATTCTGATTTGAAAGACTTACATTGTGAGCACAGGTGATCCCATACATATTATCAAATATCAGTGACAAATCGTCAGGGTATAAAATGGGATTTTAAGACATAGATGCAGCATTTGCACCGATCACTGACATTGAGAGAGAGAGAGCACCCTAAACCCGCACACACACACACACAAATACGAGAGACGGCATGCAGTACAGGAGAATTCAGACGGCACATGCAAGATCACACACTCGGAGGGCAGCAGACTGGAGATCTGAACGATATAGTGACCAGAGAGGGAGGGAGAGGGAGAGAGAGAGAGAGAGAGAGAGAGAGAGAGAGAGAGAGAGAGAGAGAGAGAGAGAGAGAGAGAGAGAGAGAGAGAGAGAGATGGAAAGAGAGAGAAAGCGAGACGCCCACGTGGTGAAGTTACATAAGAACAACAGGAGAAAAATCGAAATCTAACTTCGGAACCAGTAATTGTTGTTATGCGCATGAATTCTGCTTATCGAAGGAGTATACTAAAATCGTTTTTTTTAATTTTAATCAAGCAGTATTGTTTATCTTCTTTGTAGTCTAATACAATACTTAACAGTCTTCTTTGATGTTTGCACTTTTAAATCAAATGTACACACAGTGTTTACAAAATAAGACATTTAAATTAACAGAGCATTTATTATACACTGCAGTGTTGATCCCATTATCTTCCCAGGCTGTAATTACCGAGATATGCACCATTTGTCTCAGTGGTAAGCAGGCAAACAATTTCACAGAATCCATATTTCAGTGATTTAGACTTAAAACGCTGAAATATTACTGTTCAGGTGGAGCCAGAAGAGCAGATTTCCACTGAATCTTCTGCATGAATATTGTGGGGAACAGAAATGCCTCGTTTCACCTCCACTTCCACCTAAGGCAATTCCCCAGAGTCACAATAAAGCTGAAGATGACAAATCGCTCCATTCCAGCCCAGGACAGTACAAGGTCACCATTACAATGCAAATCACTCCCCTTCCTACCTTGAGTACGAACACTTTGGGGCTGCTCCCCAAGGAGACGAGGATAAGAGAGAGCCCAGTGCAACAATGACTGAAGTTAATCTTTTGGTGTCCCTTCCAGCTAAAACAGAAATGAAGGATTTGCACTAAGTAATCTCAGAGGACCCCAAACTGAGGGAGTTGGCCCTACAGTAGGATTTTACCCTCACGATTCAAGTGGCATCTTGTTTACGGTCAGAAATCTGAATCTACATAACACATCTTTTGTTTTTACTTATTCAGGATCATTCTTTATTGTGGCTCAATTTTCTTTGCGAGACTCATATGAGAAGTTAAATACTGTTCTCAGTATGAAGCTTCCGCCAGCAGCTAGTTAGCTTAGCTGAGCATAAATGAGTGGAAAGAGGGTAAAACAGCTCACAGGGTGCTGTCAAATGATTACAAAAAGCTGCCTAACAACACATCTAAAGCTCAGTAATAAACATGGTATATCTTGCTCGCTTTTCTCTGATCTGAACAATTCCAAGTGTGTAAAACCAACATGTGGAGGTTATGTGTTGGCCTTCTTCTTAGCCAGGAGACAGTGCGGATGACTGGTAAACTTCTTTGAAGACACCAAATTCTTCAAACTCTTTTTTTTATAAAGGAATATATAAAGTTTAATAAGGTTTCCTACAATTTTCCTGCTTTCACCTAATAAAGGCTTTTATTTGCAGCAATAGTCTAAGTCGTTACAGATTTATCCAACTTGATTGAAAGCATTAAAATATCAACAATTGCATAGAGAGAGGGGAAAACTAGAGACAAATTTCTACAAATAAAGAGGACATGCACTGACAGGATTGATACAAAGGAGTCCAACACATGAGAGAGAAGGCAGAGCAGAGGGTGAGTGCCCATGGTAGGAGGTAGCGGGAGAATGGTGAAGGTAGAAGGAGTCAGAGGTCACGACAGAGAGACATCAAAGATCAGGTGGTTGGTAAACCTACCATTAATTAGGCTGCCACTGCCAGGGGCATTAATGCCTGCAGCCCCATCCGTGGCTATAGTTGCGATAGGGTGGATAGGGGGATGGGAGCAATCTAGCCATGAGGGTCGAACGTGAATGAACATAACAAACACACACAAGCACCCACACACAAAACACACACACACACACGTGCACACAGAAATAACATGGTTATAGCACATTTAATAAATTCAGCTTAGGTAGACTGTGTGTAGGCTAAAATGTGCATTTATTTGTGTATGTAACTGTTATTATATTAACCTAACTAACACGCTTTAAGAAAAGTTAATATACAAACATTGGACAAACATAAAACATGAAATCTGAACATAACATGGAAAATGATACAACAGAAGCCAGAGCTTCAAATAATTTAAAAAAAACTACGATAAATTGGTTCAACAAGACACATTTTTGTTTCAGTGTGCTGTATAGAGTCTGTATCAGTGGTCCTTTAAGACATTTCTATCCTCATCAGAAACTATTCTTAAGGTCTAACGGTGGGGAGTCGTAAATATTTCATAGATCAGGAAGTTGTTAACACCTTGTTGGTTAGTCCAGTAGAAAATGTAATTGAGTTGCTGTGGCATTTCAGTAAAATCCCTATTCACGCAGTCAAAACAAGCATGTAAACAGTCTGAAAGAGAGTAAAGTGTATCGTGCGTTACTCTCATGTCCCGTATATGAATTTTGAAAAATTGTCAAGCTGCACATTTTGCAAACTTCCTGCATGTGTTATAAAGTTTTCAGAGCGGGGAAGAAGTTTCAATAGACAGAAATGACGCTACATTGAAATAGCTCATGTAAATGTGCTGACTGACTGTCTATTGATCAATAGATTAATCTGTTTTGTCTGTCCTGCAGTTGTCAGATGTATCACTATTATAATGTTTGTCACTGTAATAACATTGGTCTGTAGCTGATGATGTAGCGATTGGTGTCGAATTCCTAGGGAAAGTGCCTCAGTAAGGACATGGCCTTATTGAAGCACTGCAATTACAGTACAAGTCAAGACGTGGACCAGAGGAGATACAGTCCAGTTTTTGTTCCTGTTAAGATTGGAGGAAGAAAGCTTTTTTCACACAGTGTGACATGTTTACTGTTGCTTTGTGTAGTGAGACAGATCTGAAACACAACATACAGCATGATATCTATGCAAGCCTCAGAGCTGTCCAAAGAGGCACAGGTAACAGGGGCCTCAAATCACGACAGAAGTAAATGTACCTAATGTAATATGCATCTTAATGAAGCTTATACTTTCTACTTTACTCTGTGCTGCTGGTACATGTGGTGTACACCTGCAAGGCTGTCGCTCTCCTGTCATTGTTCTGTTTTGCAGCTATAAAATGAGTCTGACAGCCTTTCTCTATTCATGGCATTCAACACATCTACGAAACAGGCCGGCGTTGAATGCTACAGCTAGTTAGTCAGATGAAAGCAGAGCGTGTTATAGCAGGAGAGGATTATACTTTGTGAAATGTGTCATCTGTCAGCACTTAAAAAGATGTACTGTTGTGGCTATGATGAGGCTTCTCTTTTTAAGTGAGGAATTGAAGCTGAAGGAAAAGGTGCATGGCTGCAGGAACAGGAGTGAAGCGTCAGGCTGGTTAATCGGGGGGGGGGACAGGGATATCTAAAGGATCAAGTATCGATCCCAGAGGTCAGAGCAAGGCGATACCCTACCTGTATTCCGGTGTCCGTCTTCCGCTGCCCGATCTACAAGGGGGAATGATAAAGAGAGGAAGAACAATGATGCACCTGATGCTGGACACTGCAGATCACGACTGTACCATCATCACTCATTTCAAACATTATTTATACACATGCAGCAAAGACTGTTGTGCACAGAGGCCTCATTATGTACAATAAACTTCATAGAGTTGAAATGTGAGTTTAAGCTGGTGGTCATTGATTAATTGTTGTTTATAATCTTTATGAATCCTTAAAAACAGGCATAACATGCATTGACTGTGCATGGTTAGTAAAAACTTCTATGTCTGAAAAACGAATTGCATCAGCAGTTCTAGAAAACTCAATCTGCAAACATTACTAAGATGATATAATCATCTTACCTTTCTTTTCTTTCTTCTCTTCTTCTTCTGTGCTGGCCCCCAGCAGCGTGAAGATGATGCCAGTCTGAGAGTTCTCACCGACGGCAGTCACCACCATGCGCCCTGACCCCTCCATCACATGAGTACCTGGGAACAGGCGAGAGAATATTTAATCATAATTCTAATAATATGTTACAGCTAGAATATCTTCTGCTTGCTTAAAAATAACCTTCTTTGCACCTCCATCATGATTTTGAACTTTCTGTTAGTGTTGACGTCAGCAGTGGTCTGCACCCTGCTCTTACACTTCTCCTTTAAGATACTATAGAACGGCGCCATTTTGAATATGACATTATGTACATATGCATAGGTGTGTTTGTTAGGTCAGTGTGTTTCGGTTACATTGTACATACATATTATAAACATACATATTGACCTGCTGGATTGATTTAAGACTGAGGAACAGCGGAAAAGAGCGACAATTCCAACACTTTAAACAAATATTAATAAACCCCAAAGTCGACATCTTCATTTACTGTTAAATTCTAAAATGAACGTGATGGAGTTGAGCGCAGCAATCAGGTAACAACATTTTGTCAGTGTGCAAACACTTGCAGGCTACACAACATTGTGCATGTGAATGTGTACAGAACACAAATAGAAAATGATTAACCTTTACCAGAGCCGATGAGCGTGAATAAGAGACTGATTAAAGGAGGCAGCAAAAACACACACAGTGAATTAAACCACAGAAAAAAATCAAATAAGATGTGAGAACAGATTAACCAACGTTTCTGTTACCAGTGATATTAGTTTTTTCTAAGAATCATACAGCTTCAAATTCTGTTGTCTCTGCTGCAGCATATACTGAACCAATACAGAGGTGAAAAACTAGAACTAAAAAACAGTGACTTCCAGGCAGGCAGTTCTGTCATCTGCTTTGATACTCAGATTATAATTAAAGACTTTTTGTCTTCTGTCTGAGTGCTGCCTGTTATTTGATATATTTTTTTTATAATACTTTAAAAAAAAGAGGTAGAAAAACCAACTTGAATATTATAATAACTCCTAAAATTGTATAGCTGTCAACTGAAATGATTATAAACCAATTAATATGACACCTCCATGGAAAACCTGTCCAACATAATATTTCAGTAATTTGATTAAAAGCAATGAATATGAATTAATAACTTTAAAATAAATTTGTTAAAACTCAGAAATGAGCCACTTTCGCAAAGGAGATAAAAATATCATAGAAGAGGAAAAGTATAGACAGTGTCAAAGTTGAGTCACCACCTCTGCCTTTTGTCCCTTTGTCCTTAGCACAACAATATAGATTGTACAAAAACACGACAGTGAGAGTATCTCATCTACATCGAGAGAGAGCCCCTACTGGCATCCTACCAGACAACAGCATGGGGTCCCTGTTCGCTTCCTTCTTGACGTGGTCTGACTCTCCGGTCAGAGATGACTCATCGATCTTCAGGTCATTGCCCTGGATCAACACACCATCAGCTGGAAGCAGATCACCTACAGCAACAGAGACAGAAGAGTCACTCTCTGCAGTGGATTCATTACATATCTGGATATAATAGAAACCTAATTGTCGAGAAAAAACTCAGAAACTATTCAAAATAAGAGACTTAACATAGGTTTGAGTTAACGTCATTCGGGATAGATAATTGAGAGGATGTGTATATTAGTACAGAGACAAGCACATACCTTAAACACACAAAACAAACCAATGTAATAGTGGGTTGTTACAGTGTTAAAGTGATGTTACTTCAACACACACTGTACTTTAATGCGAAAATGTAGCTTTGATATTTAATTTGCTTTGGATGGAAATAACCTGAATCTCTCGGCTGGAACCATGAAAATAACAGAACAATTAACAGTGAGTCAAAAGTCACATGGATGGTTTTTGTTTCAAATCTCTTTCTGAACAATAAATCTACTCCAAGGAAACATTTGCTTTTCGAGTTGACCTCCCTTTCAGTATGAAATTAAGTGAGTTAACTGTAACACATCCAACCAATGTGACAATCCCCTCATACCTACCGTATTTGATCTGAGCGATATCCCCCACCACTATGTCCGCCACGGGCAGCTGTATAACCTGGCCACCGCGGACCACCTGGAACTTCTGCTCCTGCTCGATGCGGTTCTGCAGCCCACGGAACTGCTTCTCCTTCGACCAATCATTGAAGGCGGTAACCAGCACCACACACACCACAGACAACAGGATGGCCGCACCCTCGATCCAGCCAGCTTCCGCCTCGCCCTCATCCTCGCCCCCCCCTGCCGCTGCGCCACAGTCTGCAGTTTGATAACAGGGACAGCAAGGTGAAGAGGAAAAACACATAGATGTCACACACAAATGTTTTTTTATATATGCTCTTAGACAAAAAAGATTCACATCCTGTAAGACTACTTCTGCCATTGCATACGTACTAATACATTCAAATGCATTATGGGGTTAAGCACAAAGAGAGAAATACACAAAACAAGTAAATTGTATCTATTTATCGAATTAAATATACTGAATATTATTTTATTCTATGTGTTAATAACCATATCAATTTTATTTAGATTTCCAGAAATGGTAAATTAAGTATTGTTAATGTTTTCTGTATAGTCAAACTATAATAAAATGCAAAAGTCTGTATTTAAGTATAGTTATTAAAACGGTTTAGGGTTCAGCCAGTCCTGTTTGGCTACTGCAGCACAATAGCAGTAATGATATCATAGTATTATAACAATAACAGTATCAAAGCTGTCTGTGGTTCTGATTGTCAGTGGTTCCATACTACAGACATGTAAATGCAAGCATCTGCACAAAATATAGAAGGAAACAAAATCATGCAGCAAATGTGTCGCTGTCCATGGTGCTGAAGTGCCAAGAAGACACACAGCTCCTGAGCTGGTGACAGGTAAAATAATAAAAAAAATACTTATAAGCTTTAAAGTTAGTTAAACGAATTGATTTGGATACTCGATCAAACCCTGCTAGTTTCACTGTCTCCTGTACTTTTCAGTTTTTGAGTTGTTGCATGCTTTGGAGTCCAAAGCATGCAACAACGGTCTTAATTGGGTCCAAACTTTGGACCCAATTAAGACCGTACTCATTTATCTGTAGTCAAGCTGTTTCATATGTAAATGAGATGTATGTCATCCCACCACCATCTATTTCTGGACCACTGAGCTTTCTTTTTAAACCTATTAATAGATAAACGTGTAAACCAGTGATGAGAGATATGTGCCTGTGTACATGCATGTGTGGAAGGGTTGTGGGTGTAAGGTCGGTCCAAGTTGTCATGGTCACTTGATCAGGCAAGAATAACACATCATACAGTGGTATTATTGGTCAATATCGATATAGAGTTAATATCTAAACAATACAGCACATACATGTTTTTTCAGGCTCCAATCTTTAGTAGTGGTCGATGATTAATTATTTTGAGTATTTTATCAAATTTAAAGGATTTATAATACACTTTTAGTATCTCATATCTGGTTAGTTCATAAAACTTGACCAATACCAGCCATTCCCTCCTCAGAAACAATGTCCTTAAAGTCCGCGTCAAAAGATTACACACGTCACCATTTCTGAAACCTATACTTAAGTATAAATACAAAGATGCTCCACTTTTCTTGTTTGACCAGAGGTTCAGGCTGATCTCCTGATATAACCATTCAAAACTTACGACAAAATTCCAGCAATATTTCATTTGTCATTTGCATTTATTCTGCCTTATTGCTCATCCTTGTCAAAGCTCTTTAACAACAACACATTTTTAGCATAAATGTTAGATTATACTAAATTATTTGTGCTGAAAAAGAATAGCACTACATTTATGATCATTAATATTGTTCATGCTTTTCTTTCAAATTCAGTTATCGCTCAAGTAAAAAAAAAATCAATTAATTCTTACAAAAATTTGGTAACATTAATTGTGATTTTTTTTGTGTGCTTCACTGTATGTTAAAACCTCCTCACACCCTCATGGCCTCATGTCCTTCTCTCCTCTGAAACACACTCATACATCCATTTCGGTGAGTATGCTGATGGTAATCATTCATATCTTTCTGAATCGCTCTGTTATTCACATCTATTCATATCTGCAGGAGTTTATGTTCTGATTTAGATGCATATGTATTCATGTATTTCAAATATGAGAAGAGACTTGCATATCGGCACCTTTTTTATGCCGGAAGTTAAAGGGAAGCTTGATTATGGGTCCGTAGACGGACGCAGTTATTAGCATAATGATTCCTTTGGTACCTCTCAGCTTTATTTGGATTTGTTGATGCAAAGAGATTGATCGTAACTCAACGTGGCTCAGAAGACGCAGATGAAAAAAAGGTTAAGTCCAGTGAAAAACTACAAGCTACAAAATTAACTAATATTAAAACAATTTGATTGACTAACCTGTTCCTTCCTTCACCAGTGTTTAAGCCTCTTCAAAATGATGACTGGCCTCATTGTCAGGGTAACTGAATACCATTACAGTGATAATGTTGGGAACAATGACTGATGTTGCTGACTCAGCAGGTCATTATAGTCTCTGTCTTCATTTCCTGTTTCACAGCTCACAGGGCTGATGTATGGGCTCTGGGAGCTCAAGGTTATTTTTCTACTCAACACTTCATTAACCTTACCGGTGCTTTCTTACACACATTTAACACATTCATAATGTGCACGCCGGCACGCACACACACACATGGACAAACACACTCACAAATTAGCCCTATACTCGATGAGTCACTTGACCTCTTGAGGCAGGTCACAAATAACGTGTGACCTGCCTCACCAATTAAAAAGTGTGTTTGCATATATAAAGATGTAAGTGTGTCAGCAAGTGCAAGTAATGTCAGAGGAAGTGATGTCAGTGAGCCAATGCAATTATAGTTCTCTGCTGTTCTGTGCAATAGGGGCGATAGCGGAGATAACATAATTGTGTGTGTGTGTGTGTGTGTGTGTGTGTGTGTGTGTGTGTGTGTGTGTGTGTGTGTGTGTGTGTGTGTGTGTGTGTGTGTGTGCCTGCGCATCTCAAGACGAGTGACAGAGAGAAAATGTTACTGGAAGTGAAGTGACAGGAGCTGCGTCACTCACACGCTCCGGTGCTGTCTCCGGGAGGCTGGTAGAAGGAAAGGCCCAGGGAGATCAGTGCAGCAACCTCCAGGATGATGAGGGTGACGTCCTGCAGGGCCTCCCATACCAGCTGCAGGAAGGTTTTTGGCTTCTTTGGAGGTATCAGGTTTTTCCCAAATATTTCTTTCCTCTTGTCCAGGTCGTCTTGGTCACCTGTGAGACCTGAGAGACGAAGATGCAGACAGAGGAAGAGGAGATGGAAATATTATTAGATATACATTGAAAGTACAGTACATAATTGTATAATGAAGTATTACAGTTGTTTTATATTGTATATATTTATGGTTAATATTACAAAAAGAAACAGCTATCTGCTTTGTACATTTACATCCCCACACAAAAATGAAACTGCAGTATTTATTTTAATGTGAAAATATCTAGGTACTCTCAAGCCAGTTTTTTTCTAACTTTTTCTTCATCTTTACCTTTCTTGTTCACTTTTTTCTAAAAACACACACACACGCACACAGACACACACAATACATCTCTAATTACCAGTTTTAGTCATGGTGGGCCGCGGCCACATTCCTTATATAATTCTGCTCAAGATATGAAGGTCTTCTGCTTCGACCTCCTCCACATCCTCATACTCTATGAACTGCTGCAAATAAATATCTTTTGCCCTTTTAACTGAAAAAAACATCTCTATGGCTTGAGGCACAATTTACTTTTAGACTACTGTTTAGAAAAATATTCTTGTACAGCGGCTCAAGTAATCTGACAAAAGCACACGCAGTAATGTCTTGGTAGATACCATTTGAAGTCCAAAATCCACATATTGCCTCCACAAATTCATATGCCTTGTTTGTGCCATAGTATTTTTATTTTTCAAAATGCACTATTTAGGGGGTTTTCTGCCACTGAGTTCTTCTTTCACCTCTGTCTCTTTGATTGATTTGTATAAGCTATTACAAGATTATGCAAAATCTGATTTTCATGAAACCAGGTAGAAGGATGCAGTTTGAGTCAGGAAAAAACCGGTTACAGTTTGGTGTGGATACGAATCAGGGGGCGGATCCAGGAATTCTTCATCCCTTTCTTTAACATTGTGAAACATTTTCACAGATTTCCAAGGGAATAATTTATGGATCTTGATGACAAAAACAGGCATAATTAGGGAACTGATATATGTTGTCTATAAGTGTCAGCAATTTGGTGCAGCTTGATGAATTTAAGGGAGACTGTTAGGGCCTTGCTGGCTGTATGCAACGCCATATGTCAAAATGAATGTGAAATCTTTGTATCTTATATAACCGACCTTAAAATGAAGAACATCTTGCCTTAACTATTGTAATCTGTGTAAAAGAGTTAAACAACCATACACGTTTATAGATGAAATCACAATATGAATTTGCCGCGCAAGGGTGTATTACAAAGTGCTGTGAACTGTAACTGATATCTGCATCAAACCTTGACAAAACCATGGAGGTAGTAATTAGTACACTACCCACGATGCAAATTTCTGCTCTGTACCTTCAGTTTAAATTATTCCTAAAAGATTTCCACTCAGCTACATTACAGGTTTGTCTCTGGCTGCTTTTCAGTGCAGATCTATTATCTGGTTGCCGTGAGCAGACACAGAGCAGTGTGCATTCATCGTCTGTCTCTGTGTCTCGCTCGCTCTCCTCACAACCGCAGACATTACCACAGCATTATGTCATGCATGGTACGTCACTGGGTCTCCCAAGAGTGGCCCTGGAATGCACCTGATAACATCACGGCTGCGTGACACCGCTTCACACGTGAGCAAATACGACTGCAATATTGCTGATGGACATAAGGGATGATCCATTAGGATCCGACTCAGAAGAAAGAGATACAGACAAAGAAGATGACAGGGCTGTCGTGGCTAAATCAAATTTAAAATACCGCACAAAGAGAGAGCGATAAAAGAGGACACTGATTGGTTTTACTGAAGGAGTTACAGAGAGGGAGACGGAGAGGACAGAAGGAGGGCAGGCTTGAAAAGAGAACAATTCTCAGCTCCTATGTCGGAGAATGCCCCGGTTACAAATAGATCAGTCTATAAATAGCCTCATTATCCATTCTCTTTTAAATGTCTCTGTGAGAGGACCTAGCATGTTCCTCCATTGATCTCCACAGCACCCTGCCTCACAGCACACACAAACATGTCTGTGTGTGTGTGGGTGTGTGTGGGTGTGTGTGGGTGTGTGCATGGGTCTGTGAGTCGTGACCGCCTGCACGGGCTGCTTGTGTATGTGTGTGTTTGTGATAAGGCTGGGCAAGCATGTCTGCGCCGGTCGCTTGCACTACCACACTGTAAAACTAGAGCTCATATCATCCGGCTTGGGCTAGCTCCACTTGGTTTAACACACACACACACACACACACACAAACACACACACACACACACACACACACACACACACACGCACACGCACACACAGTGAACATTTCCTCATTCAGTGTGTATAGAAACCCCCACATTGTTTTAGCTAGGTCAGGTGCAGACTAAATACAACATTCACTCATGTTTCTATTCAGTTCTGCTTCCACTGATTTTTTTTTTTTACTCGTGGTGGCTAACCTACTCCACATTTCATGCATCTGACCAGAGACGGGGGGGGGGGGGGGGGCTAGGTTAATTCTTCATAAATAATCCTTCCACATTAAAAAACAGTACACATTCCGCACACTATTCTGCTGCATAATAGGTAGTTCTGTATAAGAGGGTGCATCATTTCAGAATGACATTCAACCTTGTTAAATGTTTAGAGTGGGTTCCTTTTAGATGGGATGCTTTTCGGAAATCAATCTCCCTGATCATTAAATACATATTGCTTCCTGGAAAATCCTTTGCTACATTAACCTTCCTTACTGGGTAGCTGATTGCAGAGTTGCCTACAGCGAAACATTCATTTGCCAGATTTTGAAATATTCCAGGCTAAACACTGTCAGCCCACCTAACGGCCCTGACAGTGGGTTTTGAGCAGGAGGAAAAGCTCTGGCGATTCACAGATGAGTCACAACATTACATTCTCGGCTGATTGCAAATACATCTCTGTGTGCTGTTCATATCCAGGTGCTGAAGCCTGAACGGATAATAACATACTGACAAAATTCTGTGTACTAAATGTACATGATCAATCGATGGAAATAGATATGAAACTCCTGCTACAATTAGTCATTTATGTTTGTAAAGACCAGTTCATTTCTCTTGTGAAGAAAAATATCTCCACCTTCAGTATAAAAAGGAAAAATGAGAAGGGAAATGATGAGATGATTGAAAGTATTAAATTGCGGTTCCTCCTCAGACCGTTGAGCAGCTGATAGACTCAAAAGTTTAGATTTCTTTGAGCTTGTCAACAAAAGTTTAGACTCTTAACAAACAGTTTGCCAGCAATGCATTCTGAGTTTTGATCAAATGTCATCACTTAATTCCCTCGTATCTTAGCTACTTTCCAGTGAGTTGCTGATTAGATATTGTCTATTCTAAACAAATGTTTCCCCAATACCTAATTGTGTATATTGCAATAACTAATTCCCATGAGAAAAACATATGTTTATGATACTAATCATTAAAATTACTACACAATTAATTATTAAAATCCGATTTCTTTGGTTATCTGGACTCAGGGCAATGAGGAGCTGCTTCTTTAATTAAAAGACAAAGCTCTGAAAGGGGCTTCTCAACATCAGCTAAGAAACCCGACCAGTTAGTTCT
Source organism: Pleuronectes platessa (assembly GCF_947347685.1). NCBI lineage: Eukaryota > Metazoa > Chordata > Actinopteri > Pleuronectiformes > Pleuronectidae > Pleuronectes > Pleuronectes platessa. The sequence goes on along the minus strand of NC_070627.1, from coordinate 10,531,525 downwards.
GCATCGAGACAAAACTAACATGATTAAAATTACATACTACATCATTAAAATGACAATGATGAGACTTGGGCTACAACTTGCAATCGTTTCTGCCATTAATCTGTAAATTACGTTGCAAATTCATCACATATTGTTTTTTATATTTGATTTTGTTCAACTGACAATTCAAAACTTAAAATTATTTAATTTATAATGATAGAAAACCAGCAAATCCTGACCATGAGAGGCTGCAAAATAATATACTTGGATTTTTTTTTTCATATTTGACTTAAATTATGAAAACTGTTTGAGTCCTTCATACAAACTGAAAAATTACAGTATTATTATTACCCATATTTAAAAAAAATTCGATCAAGTATTGCGCCGATCAGTCAAATGAAGCAGGATCTGTCGGTCAAATCCACTTCGACAAACGGTTCCTGCCTATCGTCCCGTTTACGACAAGGAAAAAGAAAACATAATGGCAATCATTTCTTCATGAGAGGAAGTGGGAATCTTTTCAGTCAGAGCGAATATGATGGCATATTTTAACAGTTGGCCTTTTTTTGTCAGTGGCTAAAAATAGATCTCCATGGAAACACTATGCATCCCACTCGTTCAGTGGAAATACCCGCGACTCTGAACCTTAGAGAATGTATGAATAAGTAAGTGCTCCTGAGTTTGTGCATGTGTGTGTGTGTGTTTTGTGTTCAATTGCATGTATATGTGTGTATGTGTGCGCACAGGTATGTTGCAACATAGAATAGACATGTAAAGGATGTGAATGTGTGATGACCTCTAAATGTCCTTGTGGAAAAGACACATCATAGCAGACTAGCATAAAACAAATTTTTTTAGGTCGCTGCATTATGTGTTAAAGACATGTTATGTCTAACGTGCCTTGTTGAGTGTTAGCAGTGCATATTATTTTCCTTGCTTGCCGGATTTGACGTTTTCCTGTCTTGTCTCTATCAACTTTTCTTCCCCCCCCCTTCACAAGACTGTGAAACACATTGTGCAATACAAGTCACCATGGCAACAGGGTTGTACGATGATGATGATCATCATCATCATCATAACGACGCAAAAATATTGATGTTTTTTTCCCCCTGCAGCGAATCAATAGCTTCAACATGTGTTCTCAGCTTTCACCATTTTAAATAGAGAAGCGGTGGATGGGGGTGGGGGGGGTGAGGAGAGAAGACAGAGAGGGTTGAAGTGTGACTCACGCAGCACAAGAGGGTGAGAAAAAGAGGGAGATAGGGACTGAAACATACAGCGAGAGCAGTCTTGGTGTAGAGGAACAGCATGAATAATAATCCATCAGTGGTTAAAAGGTGGATAATTATCACGCTCTTATTAGAAAATGGAGTGATGGAGAAATGTGACACAGTGTCCTTGAGAATGACCTCTACAATAATGACACCATTTTATTCCACTGAAGAGGAGCGGTTTGTTACTGTGCGTGCAAAGGCTGAACATAGTAGAAATAGCGGCAAAGGATGGCGATTAAAAAGGAATGTGTCAACAAATCAGTAAATGACATGGATGGGAGAGGGAGCAAGGTGGAAAGGAAGATGGGAATATATAGATAGTTGACAGATGCACGCACAAAAGAAGGAAAGAAAATGCAGCAACACACAACCTCCGTCGTATTGAGAAGGTGGTGTGCTTATGTGGGACATGGGTGAAGATATTACATACATTATTATTGTGTTGGGAGCTCAGGTGATGAAAGATGCTTTTACATGAAACTTATACTAGATGTCCTTATTGTGGACATGAAATACATTCAATATCAATAAACTTTAACTGGTGACCAGCACTGAATTTCATCTATGTAAGTGATATTGTCGATCACAACACAACAACGTGTTTTTCAAATACTGATTCAAGGGTAACCAAACGTAAAGCAAAGTAAACAAGCTAAAACCCTATTCCAAACCGGCAGGTTTAAAACAGGCACTGCACAAGTCATAATAATATGCAATACAATATATTTACTTAAAGCTCAGTTTTCGAGGTGATATGTTTCCAACCATTTACACCCCTTATTTAAAGGCTTTTTAGAAATAATAATTAAAACAGTTTTCTGTAGAGAGTAAAGTAAAGATAAAATGAGAGAGATAAATACCTTTAGTAGGTAGAAACCTAATTAACATAACAAACAATCTTGTAAACTGCATAGTTTTAAGATGTAATAGCATACAAATGTGTCTTAAACATGTGAAGGCTCACCTGTCAGTCTGTGCAAGTTTATGACATTTTCAGTCAGATCTCTGGACCAGCATCAAGGTAAAAATAATTATGGTAAACAGCGTCTTAAGTTGAAGTGTGAAGAGGGGGATATAAGTGAATTTCACTAATTGTTTATGTGAGGGGAGGTCACACCCAGCAGCACAGCAGGTCCACCCACTGTTAAATGAAGATGCAATTAAAGAACGGAAGTCTTTTCTCCCTGTTTAAAGAGAGTAGGGCTGGATGTTTTGGGGTAAACATCAGGAGACTGATATTAGTGAGGCATTTAAAACAGCAGGAAGGTTTTGTCTTTTCCTTCTGTGTGGAGGGATTCTCCTGTTCAACAAACTGCTCAGTCTCAGTTTTGCCTTGTCTTTGAGCCTCATTGCTCAGATTACAATCTGGGGTTTTAGATGAGTCTGTGCGCTCCACACCCTGTTGGGATTGAGAGCACAGGAGGGCACAGCAGTAGATGAGCTCTCTCTTTGCGAGGAAAAGATGATGTGACATGTCAGTGTAGCAACACACATGCAATCTTGCCCTTTTATGTACAGACCATTGAGCGGTCACATTCTCGCAGGCCAAACATGCGAGCAGACACAATGTAATTTATGTAAACAAACAACTGAATATACATTCAGTCATTTAATGTGGAGTCTTCGGGGTCACACGACACAAATACATGATCGCCTGTGCACAAACATACACACACACACACACACACACACACACACACACATCTATCCTTCATTCCCCTATGGACAGCCCAATCTAGAAGGTAATGGACTGGAAAGTGACACTGAGCAATTTCTGACACAGTGTCATTCCCATCATGAGTGTACTCCATGTATGTGTGAGCTTGTGTCTTATGACACCATAGTACAACCTATTACATTTTCTGCACGTGTAGACAAAATTATGTTTATCAGGCACCAAAGAGCTCAGATGAACTGTTATAATGACTCCTGCTTTCACAGGAACAATATTTAAAGGCCGTGTAAACAAGGGTAATTTGCCTCCTAACATGGTATAGATGTTAGTAAGTGGTGAGAGAAAACATGTGAAAAGGATGAGAACCATGGAGTACTGAATTGTGAAGTACGACTCTTTTTAAAGCATTCCCTGCTTTCTGATTGTTAGTAGAGTCTGAGAAGTGGAGTGTAGATCTTCATCATAATCTTTATTTGTCAACATGCTTGACGAAGTGCCGACATCATTAGCATAGCTCGCCCCCAACTTTCCCCCCTCTGCAATACAGGAGAACCAAGATGACACAGACGACATTTACCTCATCAGTTTTATATTTGGTTACTTTTGATCGATGGAGAAGGAAGTAATGCTTTGGAGGAAATCCCTGCAAATATGGAATAGACGTTAAAGTAGACACTAATATTATATAGTGCATATAGCAGGCTTCACCCCTCCGTCAATGGTGAGGGGGTTGGCATCACGATGTTAGCTGTCAGTCATCCTAATGGAGAACTTGACAGAGGCGCTTGGCTTGCACGGCTTCCTTTCACACCGAGTTAGAGAGAGCTGTCTGAGAGCAGCAGAATACTGCTAATTTTGTCATGATTATGAAACATATTTTTATAGAATAATGGGTTCATTACTTGATTTTTTTTTTAAGCAATCAGAGATGATAAGATTGTTGCCATTCTCACATCTGTACGTTAAATACATAGCTGGAGCCAGCAGCTGTTTAGCTTAGCTTTGCTAGAAGAAACTGATTCAACACTAATTAACAAGCTATATCTAATTTGTTTAATCCGTAAAAAAAAACACAGAGGGGGGATGGGGCCGCCAAGAAATTATCCGGCACGTAATCCCCAGCAAATTGTTTCCACTATTTGAGATATAGTGTGTAATTAGTGAGGTTTAGAGGCTCCTGCGGGTGATTTTTGGTCTTCGGATAGAGCCAGGCTATTGGTTTCTACCTTTTTATAAAAGGCTGCAGTTACAAATATCAACCAGAACCTATCTCCCCCAGTCCAAAGACATGAATGACTGAAGATAGGAAAGTTGGAAACTCTAATTGACCATAGGTGTGAATGTGAATGGTTGTTTGTCCCTGTATGTTGGCCCTGTGATATGCTGGCCACCTGATGGTCCAACTGCACAACAAAACTGCCAGGGCTAAATCTGATATGATCGTGACAATAGTACAAACTGATCACAAAAACCACTTTTTACATTCGGCCTTCTACATCTTTAACTATTAAGACAGATAAGCCACCGAGTCTGAATGTAAGTGACAATTTCTGTTCAGTAAAAAAACATAAATACAAACAAATGCCAGAGCAGTTTTTAACAGTTACCCAACAACTAAATAAAATGTTGAAATGCAGAAAAAAATGATATGCAATCGTGTGTGTGAGAGAGAGTCTGTGGGGGCAGCTGTACAAGTGGGTGAGTTTTGCTGTCAGGCACTGTGCTTAGGAGTCTGACTCATGCGGGAGATGCTAAAGTGGAGTGAGAGAACACAGCTCACAGCTTTCTCTCTCTCTCTCTCTCTCTCTCTCTCTCTCTCTCTCTCTCTCTCTCTCTCTCTCTCTCTCTCTCTCTCTCTCTCTCTCTCTCTTTCTCACACACACACCACTCACTCTGCAAGAAAACTAATCATTACTTAGCGCTCCTATTTTGCTGAATATATCGACATGAGTGTGTAGAGAAAAACTTGTAAGGGGACAAATGAATAAAGACGGCCCAACACCTTCGCAGGTTCTATCTGAAAGATTGAATAATGCATCTCACATTCATTTTAATACTCTGACCCAAAGTAGAAAGGCTCTTTTGTTTCTATGACGATACCTCTAGCACTTCTATGTTCATTTTAAAAAGCGAAGAAAAGGCAGATTATGTAATGTTATGCAAGAAAAGCCGGCTTGTGCGATTACAAAACAACATCAACAAGAAACACGATAGCTGCTCATATCACAGAAATTGAAATCCCAAAGGTTTAATTTACACCTCTTAGAAAGTCTTCTTTGGAGGCCTGGCAAGTAGCACATCAAGAGCAGCACAGAGGGAGAGAAAAAGAAACAAGCTGATAGTGACTCGTGTGGGATGAAGGCCTTTTAAATTCATGACACAGTTATTTAGTGCATTGGTTATGCTGGTTTATACCATCGATCTGTGGGTTATGTGCATTTGAAAGGGAGGAATAATGATCGTAGTTGTATTATGATTACGCCTCTTTGCAATCTCATGCGGCGACGTTTCTGCCATGTTGGCATTGGCGGGAAGATCCACTACATCAAACCAAGTGATCCCAATTCTCCATTAGGCCGTATCGACAAATGACAAGTCTGTGGGAAGCAGGACACCAGTGTAAACTATTACCGCCTGCCTCCGCCAACCAGATCAGATAAAGCATCTACCAGGTTTCCTCTATTCTGCTCATTAATTGTTCTTCCTCTGAGTCAAGGGTCTGAGAGTAGAGGATGTCGTTTGCTGCACAGATTGCGAAGCCCCTTGAGGCAAAGGTTTAATTTGAGATGAAGAGATATATAAAATAACATTTATTTGACTTGACTTGGTTAAGCTTTGTGCTCTTCTGCTTTATATCTGTTGTATTAGTGAAGTCGTTTTCAGACAGAACTCTGGAGCACAACGCAGCGGGAGGTTTTATGCACAGACGCGTTCACAAGAGCAACAAATTCTCCGCGCGAGGTGGAGCAGCCGGGTGCAGCAGACAAAGGCAGGAAGTGACGTATAAACTTCCCTGTCTAGATCATGGGATTTTGTTTACAGCTCCCTGACACCGTCGGCTGCTCCTAACACCACAAACTCTCTTCAAATGTTGGTTGGTGTTTTCTACGTGTAAGGCACAGTTTTTAGAGAGATATTTGTTTTCTTTTAGTTTTGTCATTTTTGCATCTGTCGGGTGTCAGAAACTTCATCAACCGCCCCACTCGCTTTGGGGGGATCCCCTGCTGTGTTCACATACGACTTTCCTGTACTTCTACGGAGAAACTAGAAAGTACGGAGTGTCTCCCCCTTGGACATTTGCGTTCACACATGCATCTCCTGCTGAGAAAATACGCAGGATCTGTGGAGTCCAGTGCATGTCTGAAAGCAGGTTGTTTTAGGTTTATGACACAACAGAGTTACGTTCCTTGTTTGCATTCAGATGCTCGGCCAACAATGGTGATTCAGAACACAAGGTTGTAGTCGTGACCGATAACAATGCTTCAAATATGGACATTGCTGCAAAGAAAACACAAACATAGTGTTGATGTTTCACACATCTTTGACCCAACAGCACACCACGTCTGTAAATTCACCACAGTTTTATGGTAGGATATCTGAGATAAGTGTTTCCATTCCACTACCACATGTGAAACATGGTCCCAATCTCCCCTTCTGTTCTTGAGTTACAGCAGTGAATAGTGGCCAGAAGCCTTATTGCAGAACGTTGAGTTGAGAACATCAAGTTTATCACATAATCATATATCACAATTATTAGCACTATCTTATAAGACATTTGTGAATATTAATTCTTGAATTATGGGCTTAAATATGAATTTGAGGTCAGTTCATCTCTTGGTGAACTTATTAGTCATTTAGTGTATCTGCAGCATCATCCGAGCCTCATACACTGAAATGTTAGTTGGACCAATTGCCCTAGATGTGGACACAACTTAAATTAAACATCTGTTTACAACCCCTCTGTGTGTGGGGAGGCGAGGTGTGTGTGTGTGTGTGTGTGTGTGTGTGTGTGTGTGTGTGTGTGTGTGTGTGTGTGTGTGTGTGTGTGTGTGTGTGTGTGTGAAAGAGGGAGAGAGAGATACAGCGTGAGTGTGTGAGCATGTTAAGACACATCTGCTTAGTGATAAGAGCAAAGTGTAATAGGCTCAGTAACTTCAGCCTGTAATTCCAGACTGTTCAACCATTCACTCAATCAATCAATCAATCTACCACTGCATCCCTCTGTTCTTCCATCCTTCCATTCAGCCAGCCATAAAATTGTCTTTGATTTCATTTATCCATCTACTAAAAAATATGAATTCTGGGGTGCAGATGCTAATTCCAATATCAGGAAGTAAAAAAAAAATTTAAAAAAATCTACTAATATTTTATCCATTTGTAGATATTGTCATTCCTGTAACTGAAGCTTGAAGCTTTTTAAGTTTAGCCATGAACTTTATTTTAATTAAATAAAAAAACTGTAGCTATATAAAGCAGTTGTACGAATGGCTGCAGAAATATGACGAGGGAAGGAATGTTTCTAGGAATGTTAACCTGCCTAATATGGTGTATCTTTAGCCAACCATGCCAATTAATAGGTGTTAGCTGTTTCTATTTTCCCTAATGCCCCCTCTACACACACACACGCACAAACACACACAGCCATTCCCAACAGGGTCACCCCCCCCCCCCCCCCCCCCCCCCGGCCGGGAGTGAAAGGGAGAATCAGAGGCTGAAAGGGAGAGTAGCAGTCATCTATCTGCTGTCTCCCATCTGGGTGTAAGTCTCTGGTTTCGCCCTGGGGCTCAGATAAGCTCCGGACACAATAGGGACAGCTATTAAGATTCAAACTACCAGAGTCATGAAATAGTCATGACAGGTGAGGGAAATCTACACACTCTAATGCGTCTCTCATTGTCAGTTCACGAGCAACTGTAAGACAAATACACATTTTAATTAATTATATACAATTAAGCAACGATATATTTTAGCAGTATTTAAGATTAATCAATGTATTTTGTATGATTTAATGAATTAAGCATATAATAATATTTATATAATCCTTCAACCCTTGCAATAAGGGTTTGGAGAGTTAAAAGAGAATTGATCGCTGGCCTTGTTATGTGTTGTTTATTGACTTGTCACTGTTTTGAGCCCCTGCCATCCAGAAAGTCCCACTGTTTGCACAGATATATGAATGTAAAAGCACATGTATTTATGATGCATTCAACACAACTGAGTCTATTGTTGTTGTCAAGGTGATATTTAATGTGCTTTAGAGAAAACACTACAATAGTACTAACTGCAGTAGTACATAATATACAAGACAGACTGCATTACTATAGAAAAGGACTGAAACTACTACACTCCGGATGTAAATATAAAAGTATTTGAATATAAAGGGCACATTTTAGGTTAAAGAAAAACTACAATTCATACAATTTAGATGATCACACACCAGTGAAAACATGACTAGGATTATTTTATATCCAATTTCTGCCAATAGATCCCTTTTAGCTTAATCTTACACACTGAACCTTTAAGTACAAGTTTAGGGTATTCATTTAATCAGAAATTATGAATACCTTTTCCAGATGTAAAAATCTATGTATAACATAGATTTATTTAAATCCAATCTACTAAATTGTAAACGACAGAATATTGGAATAAGGCAATAGCACTTTGAATCACAGTCACAAGAGAAAGGGGCAGCTGTCATGATGTGTTTGCATTTTTGGCAGTGTTTGATTTTGGCGCATTGAATTTTGCCCTTGGGTTAGGATGACTATCCCAGCAATAGTATCCATATCCCCTGGATCAATGTTTCAGTTCATCTTTTCTGCTGCTTTTTGCCAGTGAGCAAGGAAAAAAGCTATAGGGTATAAGTTATCCCAAGACGGCCTCAATGTTTCAGTTAATCTTTTCTGCTGCTTCTCGAATGATATGGATTAGTCTCCACTGCAATATGTGTAAAATCAAAGTTAAGAAATAGCCGCTCTGTTCCTTCTAGCAAGGCAGAGCTGGTTGCTGGACCAAGACTGTATCGGTTTGCCCTTGAGAAGGAAACTCTGTCTGCCTTGGCAGCAGTGGTATCACCCGTATTCTGGCCCACAGCAGGACAAGAGGGAGGAGAGAGGTCAACTCAGGAAAAGAGCTGACATGGAGAGAAACAAGCCGTTTATAGCTCAGCACATCCAGCTCAAAGCAATGCCATGCCTGTCAGCTCACTATCCATACTCCTGGCCTCCAGCTGCCAGTTCAGAAGAGAATTGAGAGGACAAGAACTTGAATCATATACGGTGTATGACGGCAACGTGGGACAGAGAAGAATTTGCAAAGGTCAATTTCTGGCACGTGTAAAACTTCAAATGCTATTGAACAAGACACTTTGAAAATTCGACGAAATGAAACAGACCTTGATATGTGTTCTTTGGTATTACACCATCATGATTTTTTTTGATTGGCAAAAAAGTTATAATAAAATAATGATATACTGGTCATTCACAATGAGAGCACGAGCAGGGGTGCAGGCAGGCAGGCATGTCGGTACCAGGTCCACAACCAAATAATTGTATTCAGCCAAAATGGAAATAAAATTTTACCAAACCTACCTTTAACTGAATTATCTTGTATAGAATAACTGCATAAAAGTTTTGTACAATTAACATTTTAAATCTTTATTCTTTTTATTTTAAATATTTGTTTACATTACTTTCTCCAGGAAATGTGTTCATCATGAGACTTCCCCGTCAACCATAAAGTCAAATACACTGTAGCTCAGACTCACACCGACAGTTACACTGCTGTGAGTCAGCAACAGGCTCCATGGGAACAGGCCAGTGATGTCTGGTTTTTGGCATCTGTCCTCTTAATTCAGTCACGCATCTCTTGGGACAGCTGACTACACTGCCAGTCATGTCCAGCATCTGTGTGTGTGTGTGTGTGTGTGTGTGTGTGTGTGTGTGTGTGTGTGTGTGTGTGTGTGTGTGTGTGTTTTGTGCGCGCGCGCATGTGCAATTGTACATATTCACAACTGACGATCCCTCTGACAAGATGGGATTTATTAGGAGAACATTTTCACTGCCTCAATAAAACAACTAAGCTCAAGTGTCATTTAATATAGAGTATACAAAATACATATAGAGCAATATTTAGAGAATGCACCTAATTTGTTCTTCTTCTGACTTTCCCGATTAACACTGATCAATTACAACAAAAAAAAACATTATGCAACAATCACCAATGGTATTTAAAACTCAATGGCACAATTTCCTGATACTACCCCTTATCAACTCCCTTTTCTTGAATAGGGCTCAGTTCGAAAACTAGGAATGAATTTGATTTTACATATTATTATTTTAATTTTTGTTTTAGTCCTCGTTTTATCCTCCTCCACAGACAATAATCACACCCATTATTAAAGACCAAGCATTTGATAAGTGATTGCACTTCACATCACATTCCAGCGAAGTGATTCACAAGCGTTTTTTCTTCCCTACACCTGCTCGTCTTTTTGCATTATGCTACATTAAGAAAATTGGCACCACTAAGCATTCTTGGCTATAATATTTGTTTTATTAATTCTAAATAGATGAACAGGAGTATTCATTGATCCTATATGTCCATGTGTCTGCAGTTGTGATAAATATAATGATATTGCTCAAAGTGCGCTAATGTAGTGTTGTTGACTAAAGGGCCAAAATACTGCTTCAGTTTACCTCAAGGTCAAAGCTACTCCACATAGGGAAAAACACCTCTGTGAGTAGTATATTGTGTTGTGTGTGTGTGTGTGTGTGTGTGTGTGTGTGTGTGTGTGTGTCTACCCCCGATCTGGTTTTGCACCCTTACAGAGCAAAATGGCTGTGAATCATTTATAATCTGTCCTCTGAGAGCCGTCTCCCTCTCCCTTCTTCGCCTCCTATTTCATTCTCTTTCTTTTTCTACCTTTTCCATCCCTTTTTACAGAGCTACCAGGGGAGCGGAGGAGAAAGCGAGGGCCGAGATGAGAAGAACAGAGGACGACGACGAAGACAAGAAGGAGGAGAGGAGGAGTGGGAGAAATTGTCCTTATTAAAGAGATGGCGGCTCCCTGTGAGAGATCCCTTGTGGGACAGAGATTAAATAGACTGCGTCAGAGGGGAACGTGCTTGCGGTAATGCGACTGGAGGACGCGATTAGTACTATCATCAGGGAGGGATGGAGGGGATATGGAAAAATAAGACGGTAAGAAGGAGAGGTGGGATGTGGTTGAAGAAAGGAGGTTAAGAACAGACGAGGAAAATGTGAGGTGTAGAATCACAAAACCTGAACAGTGGGCTTCATTTCAAGGGTAAAATCAAAATAAGGGAGGAAAATGAGGAAGGAGATGAAATTGGAGAACAGAGGGAGTGTTGCAAACAAGCTCTGCAGCCACAGAGAGAGGAGAGAGCGAAGGGGATGATAGACAGAAGTGGAGAAGAGGTTGATGACAGCTGAGAGGGGAAAACTGTTTCCTGAGTTATGTATAGAAGTCATAATGGCCCCGTCATGGGAACAGAGTACCACAAGAGTGATATGTAGGAGCAATAAAACGAGTAATAGCAGCATGGCACACAGCAAACTACGATACAGCTACGATACATATAGGAGGAGACTTGTCGGTTAACAGCGGAATAAGAAAAGGGGAAATAAGTACAGTAGAGAAGCAAGGTCTAATTCTATTCATTTATCTGTGTCCATGCAACAAAGCCTTTGTTGCATGGACATAGAGAAATAACCGCACAGAAAAAAAGATTTCTCGACTGTCCTTCCTCCCTATCTATTTTCTTTCTGTCTACATTTTCAGATAGCCACACATATCATTACATCTGTGACCTTGACCTAGAGGCAATGTCACTGGAGAAAAACGGATTGCTGACGTTGAAATCCCTGATTACAGATCAGCATGTGTTATGGTTTTGAATCTGGTTTTTAATAATGAATTGAGTGTTTGCCTCAGTGAATGGTCTTTTCTTTTACCCAGAAGGACCAGTAACAACCTCCTTCCATTAGGAACAGAGACACCATCCATGATGAATCGGCTGGCCACCTTCCACTGTCGTCATTCATACCATTATATGAACAATGCAGGGAAATTCCCATTGGGGACCTGCTGTAAACACAACTGTCCTCAATCAACTGATGGAAACCTTCCTTTCTGCAGTAAACCTGCAGTGCTTGCTTTTACTAAAGGTTTCCCACTAATAGCGGTGCAAACGCAAATTGAATACAAAATGCTTTTGAAATGACAGACTACTTTTCCACCACTCTGACGCTGTTACTAACTTAGTTAAAGAGGTAGGAGCAGTAAAGAGAGATGATGAAGGTTATAAATGTAGAGCAGTTCTATTTAGGCTACGCTGTACACTGGCCTACTGGGATATGAGCGACCAACCAGTACACCGAAAATAGAAATGGGAGCAGAGAGGAGAGAGAAAGGAGGATTGGTGAGATGTGGTGAGACAGAAAAATAGTAGAGAGAGAGAGAGAGAGAGAGAGAGAGAGAAGCGATTAAAAGGTTTCATGAGGAGGAAGAGGAGGTCTGGAGGGGACAGGAGGGCGAGGCAGGGAGGGAGAACGAGGTAGGAAGGAAAGAAATTTGACTGAGTTGCAAAGTGGGAGAAAATAACTGCATTCATGCCAATAGTTGGATTAAAAGCTTGATACCCCTTTCATATCAGTAGAAGAAGTGTGTACCTGGAGCTAGTTAGCTTAGAGGCAAATGTGGGAGACACATGACCTGGCAAACAAAACCCACTTACCAATGCCTCCATAACGCACTGATTAACAGTGATATATACTTATGGTTAATCCCTACAAAAAACAAACTGGAAATAAGAGAAATAATTCTATGCTGGTTTATGTGCCGGACCATTCTTGGGCAGGGGTAGTTGCCAGGCAACCAGTTAAGACTCCAGAAAGTCACTGATAACAGCCAAGAAACAGAGTGAGAGTGGTTTGAAGCTTCTCATCTGACTCCCAGCAAGGAGCTGCAACAAATGTATTATCACGTTTGATTCAGCGATGCATGTCCATCCATGCTCCACCAGCCAGTTACCTGCCTTTGTCTAAAAAAAATGGTAATTTTATCTACAAAATTCCAGATACCTCATATAATCATCAAGTTTCATCTTCACAATTAAATAATGTGAAGGGGATGTGGACAAGAAATAAATATTCCCATTTGCCAGTACCATTTTAGCAGAAATATATAGATGTGTAAGTTGTACATTTTATGTTGGGTAAGAGATCAATATAGTTTAGATGTGGTTTACCTGTGGTTAGGATATTGATATGGTCTTAATCATTAACTGCTGGTTTCTCTGGATGATGGGAGAAGGTGACGTTCAGGAAGTTGTATAGACGGAGGGAGTAAAATCAGGGAACAAAGGCCAATGAGAGACTGAGAGGGGAGAGTGGTAGTAATGACACTGAAATGAGGTTTATTGATGGAGGGCAAAGTAAAACAATGGGATAACACAAACCATGACAACATCCACACATTAAGACTCCAACCCATAAGTACTCTTTACTCATTATATTACTACTTTACTATACAACTGTGATTGAGATAAAGATCACACACCAGTGTTAATTTCGTTGACGAAAATTATCTTTTTTCCATGACGAAGACAAAGACGTACAAAAACGGATCTTTGAAAATAAAAACTATGACTAAATCTATTTTAACTTTCGTTGACGAGACGAGACGAGACGAAAATGTTGGTGGTTGACTAAGTCACAATAATTTTTTTAAACATCATCGTATCAGGCCGTCATGAAGTATCAGGAGCGGGCGAGTGAGTGTGTGTGTCTGTGTGTGTGTGTGTGTGTGTGCGCGCCAGATAGCGCACCGGTCCCGATGCTCCGCCCCCCGCCCCGCTCACTCGCTCAGAGACACAGTGAGACCAGAGCTCGTTCACGTGAAGGAGCCCGTCACTGACTCACTGACTGCTTCTTAACAGTGGAAACAGTGAAAACACAGAGTTTCTCTGGTCTCAGCTGCTCAGAGATCAGCGCAGCAGCTTCTTGATCAGAGCAGAAGCTGCAGTTGGTTTCTAAAGAGCTTCAGTATCTGTGTCCGCCTCCAGTCTGACCTGCTCTCGCTTTTTGTTTTCACATTTAAAACCAAATATATATTTTTAAGCTATTCGGCTGCAGCTATATGTTTTTATTTATTCTAAAATAGGGTACTTCTTATTTCATACATTTCCCACAAATACGGGGAGGACTCAAATAGCCCTACATAGTTCTGTGTTTAATTAATTCCAAAGTAGGCAGACACTTGCCTGTGTATTTTCTTCTCTTCATAAGCATTCTGTGTTTTCTTTTGTTGTAACAGGTACAAATAGCAATAAAATGTCAAGAGTTTTCTTTATTGTCGTTCTATAATTTCGTAAATGCAACAAACTATAGTTTAGTATAGTATAACTTTATATTCAACTTTATTAACTTTGTTATCAAATAAGGTTTTGCGGCTCCAGACAAATTTTATTTGGGGGAAGAGGGGGCAAAATTACTCTTTGGAAAATAAAGGTTGCCGACCCCTGCTATAGACCTATGCTAGGAGGGATATCTAATGGACAACCTAAGTATTGCAAGCTAGACTATTTTGCAGTTTTAGACACAACACAGGTTCCCTGGGCCTGAGAATGGAAGAAAAGGAGTTTAATGTGGCAACTAAATGTGACTAAAACTAGACTAAAATGTAATTCGTTTTCGCCGACTAAAACTAGACTAAAACTAAGAAGGATAAAAATGACTAAATGTGACTAAAACTAATATGCATTTTCGTCAAAAGACTAAGACTAAGACTAAATCAAAAATAGCTGCCAAAATTAACACTGTCACACACACACAGATGCACGGTCATGCTAGAAATTGTTAGTAGGACGAGAGGTGAATTTGAAGGATCTTCCTAGGTAGGAAATGAAAAGGCTTATTTCCCAGCTGGGAATAAGTTATTAAAAAGAAAAACTGTTGAATTTTACTGGTTGTAAATTGAATTCCTTCCAGCTTTATCAATTAGTGTGAAGCACTATCTTCCCTTAGCGTGAGAGATATGCCACGAGTAAAGCGGTTATGGCGCAATTAAAAGGTGATAGAATGTCCCGTTACCTTGAACAAACTAAGGGATTTCTCCAGGTTTGAACACTGTTGGAAACATTTTGGATAATGTAAGAACACAAGAAAACAAAATTAATAACACAGTTCTAATCATTTCTAGACATCTTAAGGAAGAGTTGTTACATATTATTACATCCAAGTATCCTGAAATGTTTACCACTGTACTTTTGGGCCTCCTTGCATTTAATGTGGTTGCCACACGTATCTGTATTTATTTCTCTTCTGCCGCAAGGTCTGGCCAAGTACCATACTTCCCTCCCATTCCCAGAACATCAAAGACTATCAGTGCCCTGAGCACCTCTTCATCCTCCCGACCCTCGAAGAATGGCTATGCCCTGAGCACTCTCACATTTCTCTGCTCCCTGTGCAGGAGGACCTACCGATGTGCTGCAGCTCTCTGTCGGTCTCTTGACAAAATGGTAGTTACTGTGTGAACACCCACAAACTGTCTTTTCTTCTATCGTATGAGAAACAGGTCATATCCTGAGCGCCTTCCTGCCACCCCTTCTTGAAAAACTGAGCTGTAGTCTGACATCCCATGGCCCTTGAATGACTCATGCCCTTCACCAACTGCCTGCCTCAGGGAAATGCTAGCTTCTTCACCTCACAGTCACCTACAAGGCAGCAAATGGGTAACTACATCCTTGGTGCGGGTACAAGGAGACGAGCAAAGGGGAAAATTGAAGGGTGAAACTGAACAATCAGGGCATGTTACAGAATTAGATGTGCTTCTTTATCGCCATTCATTTAATCATAATCATAATAATGTATCAAGATATGTCATTCTGTTGTACATCCATTGTAGTCATTTCACCGTAGGGTTTGGCAATCGGACGAATATATCAAGTCCTATGAATAAATAGTCCTCCCAAATAATTCGTTGATGGCGGTTGTTGGTCTGACGGTGGCCGATTGGAAAATGCTTGCATATAGCCCAAACCTATTTCCCCTCTTTATGCCATAGAAAGAAAGGTTTGTATGTCCTTTAGGTATAGGGTTTAAAACAGACATATGTTTTGTATCACGTATGTTCATCGTGTGTGAGAGAATCTATAGCAACCCCTAATCTTCTATGATTAGAAATGCAGTGGCCCCTATGTTATGTTATCTAGGCCTCTAATCTTGATGCCTAGATAATGTAGATGAATAAATCAACAGGCTCTCAACTGTCTGACTGGTGAATTCAGTATTTTTCTATATTTTATAGTTTCTTGTACTGAAGCAACACTGCGTCAGGATCTTAGAGCCAAGTGCATCGAAAGCATGCGGTCAAGTGTGTAACCATTTCACCGGTTGCATTTTTACATTCACAGAGCCATTATGCATTTATGCCGTGTAATGGAGTATAGCCATTCATGAATGGTTAGTATCATGTGAAAGAGCTGATATAGGCTAGTGTGGGGGGCGAATAGGTCAACCGTGCTAGGGGCCTCTAACCATCAAACACAGGCCCCTGGGACACATACACATTACACGCATCACACATGATGACAGCGAGCAATACAGAATACCCTCAGAGATAATTACCACGATCATATTTCGGAGGTAACATATGTTGAGTGGAGCGACCGCACAACACACGAGGGGACCAACACCGCATAAACATGGATACACCTGGGATCACTAATGCAAAAAGATGCATCAGATACCATCACTCAGTTTCCACTTATTGAATGTTCCAGCGAGAGTGAAATTATTCATCATAACAAATAATAATTGTACTCAAGGATGAGAGAGGAGGGGCGTCCTGCTTGTTGGCACTATAGGGCAAAATTTTAACCAAAACACAGGGACTTGATGAATGGATTTAATTTGTGACATTGCTGAAAAAATTACATGATAAGGAAGCACCATAATTATCCATACTACACAAGCTACACCATATTTTATTAATCAGCTAGAAACTAACTTTCTGAAAATAATTGATAGCACATGCAAACTATAATTTTACACCATCACTGAGAATAATCTGAGCATGCCAGTCTAAAACTAAAGTGAAATGGCACCTAACAGAGCGCATACCTCCGTAAAGGCACAACAAATTTAACAAACTCATAGATATCAGTTCCATAAATGTGTCAGATTTCTTTCATCAAGATCCCTGAATCTTCTACGATTCCATGAGAAATTGGTGAAAACATTAAAAAAAAGGATTTATCTTGCTAGGTTAAAGAAGGTGATAAAAAAAAGTAAAGATCCTGGATCCGCCCCTTTGTCCATAACGATTCTGCTCAAAATTGAATGGGTTCTTTCTTGGCCCATTTTTTCAGTGGTTTCTGTGTAATCCTGCTGTCAAACAACCAACCTTTAAACAATCCAATGGAAAGGTGAAGGCATTACCTCCTTGGTGGTGTAGATATGCAGTTTCCCTTTTTTATAAGAGAATATTCATATTTTAAATAAGCTGTATTGTTATGTATAAGCCACCGACAAAACTGGGGGAAAACCTTGGTGAATTATTCATAGCTTTTCCTTTTTGTAATGTTTTAAGATAATGAAGTGGAAAATGTACTTTCCCCACAATGTCAGTAACACTGTTGGAGACAACAGAAAGAAATCAAAATGAAATGCTAGGTTGAACAAATGAGATTACCAGTGATAGAAAGCATTTCAATAATTACACTTTTCCTATTTCTATTGGAGAATTGTAATTACTTTAATTTTGGCTTTATTGCAAGTCTGCAGGCTGTGATTCTGGTTTAGTGTTTAGCGCATTGAGAAAAGGCAATAGTCAGAAAGCTCACGAGAAAGGGAAAATTAAATTAAAATGTTTCAATTTATGATGATTTTAATGATTTAAATTCAGTTTCATTTCAGTATTTCTTAAGGTCTATGGGCTTCGTTTCACTCAGATGCTGCGAATATGCTGATCACCAACAGACACTGCAACTGTATCTGATTCAGTGCTAATAAGAGCTTTTATTTGACTGTTAGTTTAACTCTGAACTGATCTAATTTACTCTGCTGTTTAGGAGCTACAAGAACTATCACCAGCTGACCTGGAAGTGGTGTTATTGGATGAGAAGACCAGGAAACACAATCTTCTCTGAGTATCATCCTATCAGGTTACAGGTGACTTCTGATATCACACAGGTGACGTTATGTGAATAATGATCAATGATCCTGACGTCACAGGATGGGGGGGTGGGGGGGTGAATGATTTTTAACAGATTCAACACAGATGGAGCCATGACAGTGGGTCACTTGTATGTGCTCACTGTTCTGCTGCTTCACTGTTTCTAAGCAAAAGGGAGAATAAATGGAGACAATGAAATAATAAACGAATAAGTAAATATAGCTATGTGATTAGGAGTCTGTGACAGGTATGTCATTTTCTTATTAATGAAAAAAATAATTCATTCTAATGCAACTACAGTGATTAATCAGCTTTTTTTTAAGGATAAATACATAAAAATGTGGTACTTGCGCTCCTGTGTTCCACCGACAGGAGAATGACAGGGGAGGCATGGGGGCTTGTGTGAGAGAGGGGGAGTTACAGGGGCTAAACTGTCCGGAGAGATTTCTATGCATACTAAAGAGATCGAACACATGGAGGCTGAGGAGGATTTTCATTAGTCCCCTCAAACGGGACTCCCTCCCTCCCCTGCCTGCTGTTGTGTGATGCTGTGCTTACGCATTTCTCTAGGTGCTTTACAGGGTTTCTGAGTGTCTGTGCTTTATGCCTTCAGTGGTTATTATACCAAATAAAGCTGGTGTGACAGGTAAATATTGATTCATATCCGAACCGACAGTAATTATTTCACCTTAAGATGAGGTTCTTCATACAATACACATCAGTCTGCATATTCACACAGATATCAATGCACCTTCACACTGAGACAAGCACGGGGACTTACCTTCTGTGGGTGAGGTTTGCAGTCGTGTGCACATTCCCTCCACATCTCCGTAGTCCTCCTGGATCTTGACCACCGCCTCTGTGCTTCGCAGCTCCATCAACGAGCGCAGCTCCATGACTGAGCAGCCGAAGCCAGCCACCTGGTCGCTGTCATTTCTTTGGTTCTTGGCGTAAAAATCACTGTTCGACATGTCTCCCATGATGCCGGCTAGTCAAGTCAGTTAGATAAGTGTTTGTTATTGCTTATAAATCAATCAAAAAGCCTGCACAACAGAGATGAGTGGAGAGAAAAAAAAATCCAAAATAGGTATCAAGCAGGCGACAACAACCAAAAAAGGGAAAAAGGAATGCCAGTTGAAGGTACTGTCCAAGGGGATAAAGTGATGAGCAGCCTCTCTGTTTCAGGAGAGGCTGTCGGATATCAGCAGACCAAAAACCATCAAAGAGAAGAAACAAGAAGAGGAGAAAGAGCAGCGAAGAACGAGGAGAGAGGAGGGGGCGATGAAACACAAGTGGGGATCATCCAGGTGAGCGTTGGACAGCCCCAGTGGTCAGGTCCTGAGTAGGGCAATGATGGGGGTTGCAACTCCTGTAGGTCTCAGGCTCACCACGGCTGCAGTCCAGACCCGCTCCATGTGTGGCTTCCCATTGCTGCTATTCTGCTGTTTCCTCCGCTGCCTCTCTGTCTCTACATGGTGGTCTTCCCCATCACTGCTACAGAGAGAAAGAGAGAGAGAGGGAGAGAGAGAGAGAGAGAGAGAGAGAGAGAGAGAGAGAGAGAGAGAGAGAGAGAGAGAGAGAGAGAGAGAGAGAGAGAGTGTGTGTCGAATCCAAATAGGACAGAAGGTGAGGGAGGAGAAGGAGGAGGGAGAGACACACAGAGAGAGCACAAGGATGAGCGTTGCGTTCTCAGAGCAGTGGTGAATGCAGCGGTGGGTGGTGCACAGCTGAAGAACAGTCTCTCCTGGCTGCTGCAGTGACTGTGTCTCTACTGTCTCTATCTACTGCTGCTGCTGCTGTTACTAGTGCTGGTGCTACTAACCTCATTCTGAGGACAGCAACGGATAGAGAAAGAGAGAAAGACGATATGGAAGAGAGGCAGGGCAGAAAGAGGAGGAAGCTCCTTTCTGGTGCAGAGCAGAGAGGAGTTGTGCACGGGTGGATGGCTGGGGCTGCTCTGACGACAGAGCAGGGAGGCACCACGTAACGATGTGCTGTCACAGGGAGGATGGGCTGAGCCGTGGGGCTGCTACCTCACCACTAGTTTTGTCTCAATCTATATCAAGCGACCTCCTCTTTGCTAAACGTCCATTAAGACCCCTTCCTCTCTATCTATCCTCTCATCTTAGAACTACACTTATAAAACAGACATGTGTGGTTTTAAAATGGTAAAGTGCAGTTTACTAACTGGCACAGAGGAAAATGCAGCACGAGAAATTCTCATTAATCATAGTCTTTCTGTGATATTTGTTGACAGGTAAAACACAATATAGCCACCATTTATTATTTCAATCAATGACATCAGTGATCCAGCATGTCACACATGGATCACTTCGCCACCAAAAAGGTTTCATTATTAATATTATCGTCACCATCCAAAGCACCACCCACCCACTAAGGGGGAGACCTGATGCTACGGTAAATCAACACTACAGCATAAAAACTCTCCAGATGTACTGTTACTCCGCCACCTGTTATGTACCTATTAAAATTGCATGGAATTTGGCTATGAGGTCCACAAGGGGTTAATAATGCAACAATCAAATTAAACATTTAAATCAAATATATGCATACAAATATAATCTTGATATGTTAAGTATATGATGGTAGAGCGGTTAGTAAAAGGAAGATGAGATAACAACA